>NC_080728.1:18425000-18675000 GCF_019097595.1 Hemibagrus wyckioides | reverse complement strand
AATTAGTCTAGTGAAGAATGGATATATTTTAAAATGATAGTGAGTGAGTGTGTGTGAGTGAGTGCGTGTGTGAGTGTGTGAGTGAGTGAGTGTGAGTGAGTGTGTGTGAGTGAGTGAGTGTGAGTGTGAGAGTGAGTGAGTATTAACTCAAAAATAATGCATGGAAGAGGATTTGAGAGATACAACAAGCGATAATAAGTGACGTACTGTACGCAGGTAGATGAAGCTGGCTGAGAGTTCGGTTCGTCCCCTGTTTGTTTTTGGTTTTGTTTTGTTTTTTTTCTGAAAATATGACATCATTTCCTGTAAAGGAACATAGTGAACGTCGATGCTTCTTGGTTTTAGTGGGGTTTTTAGGGAACGAATCATCCAGTGCACTGGAAGGTTTCAGTGATTGAAAGACAAAGAGAGAGAGAGAGAGAGAGAGAGAGAGATGTTAAAATGGCCGACTCCCTGATCAGCGCCCTGAGTAATGAACTGGGGAGCAGATTGATTTGAGACGCAGCCTGAATGATGAGATCATGAGTATTAGACCCTTAACAGAAATTTCTGATACTGTTATTTTTGCCACATGAACATTGCAGTCAGCTGCATATCTCTTGAGGACGTTCATACAGACCCAGAAGTGTGTTACGTGGTGATGTGGAACCTTCCGGCTGCTTAACACACAAACACACAGCCCAGGTCCGTCCACTCACCTATTATTTATTCAGACCTGATACCCATCTTCCTGCAAACTGATATTTCCAGAACAAGAGGAAAGGAAATTACTTATCAATCATGGATTTCTTTTCCTTCAGTTATCTCTCTCTCTCTCTCTCTCACTGTGTGTGTGGTGGAGATGATTATGGGCACACTGAATATGATGTTTTATTCATAAGCTGTTGATCGTCACGGATATTTACATGGTGGGTTGCCAAAAAGAGGTCACCCAAGTCTGCTGTTGCATAATTATCCCTACAAATTCAGAGCTATTTATAGCCAACTCTTCTTCCTCTTCTTCTTCTTCTTCTTCTTCTTCTTCTTCTTCTTCTTCTTCTTCTTCTTCTTCTTCTTCTCCTTCTTCTTCTTCTTCTTCTTCTCCTTCTTCTCCTTCTGGTTGGAGCGATTTATTGTCTGGTTGTCTGTCTGATTTATTTCTCTCTTCCACATACACCTGGGGGTCATTTATAAAAATGACAGGCAAAAAAAATATCAGTCATTGGGTTGAAGAGGCGACCTCGCAGTCTGATGCCTGCTGTAAATTGGATTCTTAATGTTTCTGTCAAACGCAAACATAAACATGTTTTTTTCTTGTAGTTATTCAGACTCATGTCGTGACAACGATGGGTTATTTATTTATTTATTTATTTATTTTTTTTTTTTTTATTTATCCATCCATCTGCTTATTTATTTATTCATTTATTTATTTGTTTGTTTGTTTGGCCATCCATCTGCTTATTTATTTATTTATTTATTAACTTTTTTTAATTTGTCCATCCATCTGCGTCTTTCTTTCTTTCTTTCTTTCTTTCTTTCTTTCTTTCTTTCTTTCTTTCTTTCTTTCTTTCTTTCTTTCTTTATCTGTACATCCATTTGTTTGTTTATTTATTCATGCATGTATTTATTTATTATTAATTGTTAATTTAATATTAATTGTTTATTTATTTGTCCATCTGTCTGCTTATTTATTGATTGATTGATTTACTTATTTGTCCATCCGTCCACTTATTTATTTATTTGTTTGTTTGTCTGTTTGTTTGTTCATCCTTCCACTTATTTATTTATTTATTTATTTATTTATTTATTTATTTATTTATTTATTAACTTTTTTTTTATTTGTCTATCCATCTGCTTCTTTCTTTCTTTCTTTCTTTCTTTCTTTCTTTCTTTCTTTCTTTCTTTGCCTGTACCTCCATTTATTTGTTTATTTATTTATGAATTTATTTATTTGTCCATCTATCTGCTTATTTATTTTTTTATTTTTTATTTTTTTATTATTTTTTTTTAATTTATTTGTCTGTCTGTCTGTCCATTTATTTATTTGCTTGTTTGTTTATTTATTTGTTTATATGTCCATCAGTTTGTTTGTTTATTTATTTATTTATTTATTTATTTATTTATTTATTTATTTATTTATTCATTCATTCATTCATTCATTCATTTATTCATTCATTCATTCATTCATTCATTTGCTTCAATATTTGTTCACATCTTGTTGCAGTTATTGTAGAGAATTTAAAATACACTTCAGCTGCTCATCTGTTTATTTTTCCACTTTTGTTTCGACTTCAGCGTCATACATAGTGATGTAAAAAAAAAAAGAAGAAAAAAAGACGGATCATCATTTAAGCAAATATCCTGTATGTCCACTCTGTTTACACACGGGGCGTGGCAGCTCCCCCGCTCACTTTAGCCTTTTAGCTCAAATATTATAGCAAGCCATTGTTTTCCTCATTAAAATTAAATTATTTGTAAATCACAAATTCTTTCTAGAACAAACCCAGCATATGATAAATGCTCTTCTTTTTACTTTTGTTAATTTTTTTCCCTCTCTTTTGAATATTCATAATCATAATATAATTTATATACATATAATTATTGATTATATCATTTCAATAATTTGATCATTTTATCTTCCTCATTTGTTTTTACTTTGAATTTGTGACTTCATAACAGATGAAAAATTGCAACTCTAATTAATTAATTTACCTTACAGAGAATTTTACTGGTTGAAGATCAGATTCGAGCTGCTTTTTACATGTACAAGCACTTGGAGCGTCTCAGAGAGCAGAAATGGGTTTGATATCATCATTTAATTTGAAGATACAAACATTTGTGAGGAAAAAAAACTAACCTGGGACTTTCCTATGAATATATAACTCCGAGTAGTCTAGAGAAAAACAGAAATCCTTCTGAAACACTACAAATTCTTAAAGTCCTGAGTGTCTACTGTCATATGAGCTTCATATTAGCCTCCACTGTGGAGTGAGACATGACAAAGACACTCAATCATCAACATGGACACAACAAAAACAGGAGGAAATTCATTTTTTAGTCTCTAGAGAAAGTGTTATTGAGGTTAAATACGTCCACATGCGTTGAAATCTTCACTCAGCAGCACGTATCTGGCTTTGCTGATTTTGTGCAACTCTAAAAACACTCTTTAGTCCTTGACCCTCTATGTCTCTGTTAGTATCAGTTTCACTTCCACCCTCTCTCTCTCTCTCTCTCTCTCTTATCCAGTACGAGTGTTATGTCTGATAAGCAAAGTGTGCGCTCAGGCTTAATAAGAGGATCCTAAGTGGAAGCTCTGAATGGCTCTGCTTTATGTTCACAGCTTCCTCTATGACCAAAGTCAACACACATGAGCTGTAATGTGGGTATTTGTGTGCTCCTGTGCCCTCTGTAGCCTCATATTCCTGCTCGTGATGGACCGAAGTGGAACTTTCTACTGCTGTTGCCAATCATCATTGAGGAGTTTGAGATTTGAGATGCTTTTCTGCATGGTACCGGTGTAAAGAGTGAGTGATCGTAGCCTTCCTGTAAGTCTCTGATCCTTTCTAATCAGTAAAGCACTTCCTCCTGAAGAACTGAAGCTCACTAGATGTTTTGTTGTTGTTGTTGTGTTAAATCTGCTGGGTATAAAAAAATCTTCATCAGTTTCTGAAATATTCTGCAAATCTCTTATTTTCAGCATAAGATGCCACATGACCGGCCTAGCATTCCTAATGGAGTGGACAGTGATGTCACTGGTTATGTCACTTGTCACAATGATATAATAACTTGTTAGTAAAAGCATTATAATAATCTGACAGATTTTAACATCTATCATCTTTGGATATCTGGGGCTTTTACTTTGTTTTCCATATTGTGCTATTTCCACACCATGATGCATGAGCTTTCATACACACACACACACACACACACAGTTTGTTCCTTTCTTTGCATTGCCGTTATGAATAAATAAATAAATAAATAAATAAATAAATAAATAAATAAATAAATAAATAAGAATTGAAATAAATAATTAATAAATAAAAATTTTAGAAATTAAAAAATAAAAAAATAAATAGAAATAAATAAAAAAATAATGTATTAATTAAAAATGAATAAATAAATAAATAAAATTTTAAAATAATAAATAAATAAATAAATAAATAAATAAATAAATAAATAAATAAATAAATAAATATGAATTTAAATAAATAAATAAAAATTTAAAAAATTAAAAAAAAAATTGAAATAATTTAAAAAAATAATTAGTTAATTAAAAAATGAATAAATAAAGAAATAGAAATAAATAAATAAATGAATGAATGAATGAATAAATAAATAAATAAATAAATCTGGATTTCCTGCTTATTGCAGCTCTGGCTCAGACAGGTTGGACGTCGTCATGTTGACACAGCCGTGTGTATGGGCACAGTGTGATAGTTGTGGTGTAATCTGAAACGTCCATTACATTAGCGCGGCTATTAAAACACACTAATACACACAACACACTTTTGTTGACTGGCTCTCGTGCGTGAACATGATGTCTTGATGTCATGATGCAGTTTGATCGCTTTTCAAAATACAATTACATGATACAGAAGAATGCAGATCCTATAAAACTAGGAGTCACTTCCTAAACGTGGTGTATCTGAGATTACAGCATGGGACACGCCCTGGAGGTTCAACAGCCAAGGAGGTTCAGATGGCACCATTAGAACACAGAGAGTTGTCCAGTGGCTGATTTCAGCCTGTTGATGAAACTCATGCTCAATATTATCTGTTTCTCAGGCAGAAGAATGATCTAATTTATTTTATTTATTTAACCTCATTGTTTATTTATTTATTTGTTTGTTTGTTTGTTTTGTTATCCAATTTTTTTGTTTGTTTCAAACAGAGGAATATTCACTTTATTTGATTGTTTGTGTGCTGATTATTATTTGTTTGTTATTATTATTATTATTATTATTATTATTATTATTATTATTATTATTATTATTATTATTATCTCTGTTTGGACTAATTTTTTGTCTGTGTTTGTGTAACTTTATTCATTTGTTTGTTTCTGAACGACCCCCATGTTTGTCTGGATTTCTGGGAGGACATTTAATTTATTTATTTACATTTATTTATTTATTTTTATTTATGTTCTTATTTTTATTTTATTTCATTTTATTATATTATATAATATTATATTTTATTTTACTTGTATTTATTTTATTATGACTGAACCCTAATGTTTGTCTGTTTCAATTTCTTCTTCTTCTTCTTCTTCTTCTTCTTCTTCTTCTTCTTCTTATTATTATTATTATTATTATTATTATTATTGTTGTTGTTGTTGTTGTTGTTGTTGTTGTTGGAAACAACAACAACAACAATAATAATAAAAATAATAAAATGCTTTGTTTGTTTCTTTTGTTACTGGGATATACTCCTGATGCAGTGTGATGAGGATGAAGCTCTTACTGAAGAATATCCCTCATTTTCATGGCAGTGATATTAGAGCTGACTGCATGTGCAACACAAAGCTGCTTGTAATGTAGTAATACGTCTAAATACAGAGCGAATGTCCAGTATGTCCAGTATGTCCAGTATGTCCAGTACACTGCATCACTGAGAGAGGAATGATAAATAAATCCTTACGTAATAAAAGAAGTGACAACACTGATCCAAACACATCAATAACACTGTAATGATCATTATTCTAACATGATGTAACAGGAAGTGTGTGTGTGTGTGTGTGTGTGTGTGTGGGAGAGAGAAAGAGAGAGAGAGATCAGAGAGTGTTAGCGATAAGCATCTGTCAAACTCTGACACATCACACCACTCTGCTGTCAAACCAAATGAATCTCAGCGTCACATCAAACTCATTTTTAGTCTTGTGCTATAATTTGCTTCTTACTTACAGGCACGGGTCAATCCATCGTCCAGGACGGGTCTGTGTTTGTGTTTGTGCGGATTTTTCTCCATTCAGTTCATGATGCCGCACAAACGAGTCGGTTTAATAAAACAGAGTCAGACGTTTCATCTCTTTATGTGTTTCATTCCTCTTATGCCACATTTGACACCACAACATTTATTCATTAAGGTATAAAATCACACACAATTACACACAGTCATACACAATCACACACAATCACACACAGTCATACACAATCACACATAATCACACACAGTCATACACAATCACACATAATCACACACAGTCATACACAATCACACATAATCACACACGATCACACACAGTCATACACAATCACACACAATCACACACAGTCATACACAATCACACACGATCACACACAGTCATACACAATCACACACAGTCACACACAGTCATACACAATCACACACAATCACACACAGTCACACACAGTCATACACAATCACACACAATCACACACGATCACACACAGTCATACACAATCACACACAATCACACATGATCACACACAGTCACACACGATCACACACGATCACACACGATCACACACAGTCACACACAGTCATACACAATCACACATGATCACACACAGTCATACACGATCACACACGATCACACACAGTCATACACGATCACACACGATCACACACGATCACACACGATCACACACAGTCATACACAATCACACACAGTCACACACAGTCATACACAATCACACACAGTCACACACAGTCACACACGATCACACACGATCACACACAGTCATACACAATCACACACAGTCACACACGATCACACACGATCACACACGATCACACACAGTCATACACAATCACACACAGTCACACACAGTCATACACAATCACACATGATCACACACAGTCATACACGATCACACACGATCACACACAGTCATACACAATCACACACGATCACACACAATCACACACAATCACACAGTCATACACAATCACACACGATCACACACAGTCATACACGATCACACACGATCACACACGATCACACACAGTCATACACAATCACACACGATCACACAATCACACAATCACACACGGTCACACACGATCACACACGATCACACACGATCACACACAGTCATACACGATCACACACGATCACACACGATCACACACAGTCATACACAATCACACACAGTCACACACAGTCATACACAATCACACACAGTCACACACAGTCACACACAGTCACACACAGTCATACACAATCACACACAGTCACACACAGTCACACACGATCACACACGATCACACACGATCACACACAGTCATACACAATCACACACAGTCACACACGATCACACACGATCACACACGATCACACACAGTCATACACAATCACACACAGTCACACACAGTCATACACAATCACACATGATCACACACAGTCATACACGATCACACACGATCACACACAGTCATACACAATCACACACGATCACACACGATCACACACGATCACACACAGTCATACACAATCACACACAGTCACACACAGTCATACACAATCACACACAGTCACACACAGTCACACACGATCACACACGATCACACACGATCACACACAATCACACACAATCACACAGTCATACACAATCACACACGATCACACACAGTCATACACGATCACACACGATCACACACGATCACACACAGTCATACACAATCACACACGATCACACAATCACACAATCACACACGGTCACACACGATCACACACGATCACACACGATCACACACAGTCATACACGATCACACACGATCACACACGATCACACACAGTCATACACAATCACACACGATCACACAATCACACAATCACACACGGTCACACACGATCACACACGATCACACACGATCACACACAGTCATACACGATCACACACGATCACACACGATCACACACAGTCATACACAATCACACACAGTCACACACAGTCATACACAATCACACACAGTCACACACAGTCACACACAGTCACACACGATCACACACGATCACACACGATCACACACAGTCACACACGATCACACACGATCACACACGATCACACACAGTCATACACAATCACACACGATCACACACGATCACACACGATCACACACGATCACACACAGTCATACACAATCACACACAGTCACACACGATCACACACGATCACACACGATCACACACAGTCATACACAATCACACACGATCACACACGATCACACACGATCACACACAGTCATACACAATCACACACAGTCACACACAGTCACACACAGTCACACACGATCACACACGATCACACACGATCACACACAGTCACACACGATCACACACGATCACACACGATCACACACAGTCATACACAATCACACACGATCACACACGATCACACACGATCACACACGATCACACACGATCACACACAGTCATACACAATCACACACAGTCACACACGATCACACACGATCACACACGATCACACACGATCACACACAGTCATACACAATCACACACGATCACACACGATCACACACGATCACACACGATCACACACAGTCATACACAATCACACACGATCACACAATCACACAATCACACACGGTCACACACGATCACACACGATCACACACGATCACACACAGTCATACACGATCACACACGATCACACACGATCACACACAGTCATACACAATCACACACAGTCACACACAGTCATACACAATCACACACAGTCACACACAGTCACACACAGTCACACACGATCACACACGATCACACACGATCACACACAGTCACACACGATCACACACGATCACACACGATCACACACAGTCATACACAATCACACACGATCACACACGATCACACACGATCACACACGATCACACACAGTCATACACAATCACACACAGTCACACACGATCACACACGATCACACACGATCACACACAGTCATACACAATCACACACGATCACACACGATCACACACGATCACACACAGTCATACACAATCACACACAGTCACACACGATCACACACGATCACACACGATCACACACAGTCATACACAATCACACACGATCACACACGATCACACACGATCACACACAGTCACACACAATCACACACAGTCACACACAGTCATACACAGTCATACACAATCACACACAGTCACACACAGTCACACACGATCACACACGATCACACACGATCACACACAGTCATACACAATCACACACAGTCACACACGATCACACAGGATCACACACGATCACACACAGTCATACACAATCACACACGATCACACACAGTCATACACAATCACACACAGTCACACACGATCACACAGGATCACACACGATCACACACAGTCATACACGATCACACACGATCACACACGATCACACACAGTCATACACAATCACACACGATCACACAATCACACAATCACACACGGTCACACACGATCACACACGATCACACACGATCACACACAGTCATACACAATCACACACGATCACACACGATCACACACAGTCATACACGATCACACACGATCACACACGATCACACACAGTCATACACAATCACACACGATCACACCCAATCACACCCAATCACACCCAGTCATACACAATCACACACGATCACACACAGTCACACACAGTCACACACAATCACACACAATCACACAATCACACACAGTCATACACGATCACACACGATCACACACGATCACACACGATCACACACAGTCATACACAATCACACACGATCACACACGATCACACACGATCACACACAGTCATACACAATCACACACAGTCACACACAGTCACACACAGTCACACACGATCACACACGATCACACACAGTCATACACGATCACACACGATCACACACAGTCACACACAGTCACACACAATCACACACAATCACACAATCACACACAGTCATACACGATCACACACGATCACACACGATCACACACGATCACACACAGTCATACACGATCACACACGATCACACACGATCACACACGATCACACACAGTCATACACAATCACACACGATCACACACAGTCATACACAATCACACACGATCACACACGATCACACACAGTCATACACGATCACACACGATCACACACGATCACACACAGTCATACACAATCACACACGATCACACAATCACACAATCACACACGGTCACACACGATCACACACGATCACACACGATCACACACAGTCATACACAATCACACACGATCACACACGATCACACACAGTCATACACGATCACACACGATCACACACGATCACACACAGTCATACACAATCACACACGATCACACACGATCACACACAGTCATACACAATCACACACGATCACACCCAATCACACCCAATCACACCCAGTCATACACAATCACACACGATCACACACAGTCACACACAGTCACACACAATCACACACAATCACACAATCACACAATCACACACAGTCATACACGATCACACACGATCACACACGATCACACACGATCACACACAGTCATACACGATCACACACGATCACACACGATCACACACGATCACACACGATCACACACAGTCATACACGATCACACACGATCACACACGATCACACACGATCACACACAGTCACACACGATCACACACGATCACACACGATCACACACGATCACACACAGTCATACACGATCACACACGATCACACACGATCACACACGATCACACACGATCACACACAGTCATACACGATCACACACGATCACACACGATCACACACGATCACACACAGTCACACACGATCACACACGATCACACACGATCACACACGATCACACACAGTCATACACGATCACACACGATCACACACGATCACACACAGTCACACACGATCACACACGATCACACACGATCACACACGATCACACACGATCACACACAGTCATACACAATCACACACAATCACACAATCACACAATCACACACGGTCACACACGATCACACACGATCACACACGATCACACACAGTCATACACAATCACACACGATCACACACGATCACACACAGTCATACACGATCACACACGATCACACACGATCACACACGATCACACACGATCACACACGATCACACACGATCACACACAGTCATACACAATCACACACGATCACACACAGTCATACACGATCACACACGATCACACACGATCACACACGATCACACACAGTCATACACAATCACACACAATCACACACGATCACACACAGTCATACACAATCACACATGATCACACACGATCACACACAGTCACACACAGTCATACACAATCACACACAATCACACAATCACACAATCACACATGATCACACACGATCACACACAGTCATACACGATCACACAGTCATACACAATCACACACGATCACACACAGTCATACACAATCACACACGATCACACACGATCACACACGATCACACAATCACACACAATCACACACAATCACACAATCACACACGATCACACACGATCACACACGATCACACACAGTCATACACAATCACACACGATCACACACGATCACACACAGTCATACACAATCACACACGATCACACACGATCACACACGATCACACACAGTCATACACGATCACACACAATCACACACGATCACACACAGTCATACACAATCACACACGATCACACACGATCACACACGATCACACACGATCACACACGATCACACACAGTCATACACAATCACACACGATCACACACGATCACACACAGTCATACACAATCACACACGATCACACACAGTCATACACAATCACACACAATCACACACGATCACACACAGTCATACACAATCACACACGATCACACACAGTCATACACAATCACACACAATCACACACAGTCATACACAATCACACACGATCACACACGATCACACACAGTCATACACAATCACACACAATCACACACAATCACACAATCACACACAATCACACAATCACACACAATCACACAATCACACACAATCACACAATCACACAATCACACACAATCACACAATCACACAATCACACACAATCACACACAATCACACACGATCACACACAGTCATACACAATCACACACGATCACACACGATCACACACGATCACACACGATCACACACGATCACACACAGTCATACACAATCACACACAATCACACACGATCACACACAGTCATACACAATCACACACGATCACACACAGTCATACACAATCACACACAATCACACACGATCACACACAGTCATACACAATCACACACGATCACACACAGTCATACACAATCACACACAATCACACACAGTCATACACAATCACACACGATCACACACGATCACACACAGTCATACACAATCACACACAATCACACACAATCACACAATCACACACAATCACACAATCACACACAATCACACAATCACACACAATCACACAATCACACAATCACACACAATCACACAATCACACAATCACACACAATCACACACAATCACACACGATCACACACAGTCATACACAATCACACACGATCACACACAGTCATACACAATCACACACAATCACACACGATCACACACAGTCATACACAATCACACACGATCACACACAGTCATACACAATCACACACAATCACACACAGTCATACACAATCACACACGATCACACACGATCACACACAGTCATACACAATCACACACAATCACACACAATCACACAATCACACACAATCACACAATCACACACAATCACACAATCACACACAATCACACAATCACACAATCACTCACAATCACACAATCACACACAATCACACACGATCACACACAGTCATACACAATCACACAATCACACACAATCACACATAATCACACAATCACACACAATCACACAATCACACAATCACACACAATCACACACAATCACACAATCACACACGATCACACACGATCATACACAATCACACACAATCACACACGATCACACAGTCATACACGATCACACACGATCACACACGATCACACAATCACACACGATCACACACAATCACATGATCACACACGATCACACAATCACACACAATCACACACAATCACACACAATCACACAATCACACACAATCACACAATCACACAATCACACAATCACACACAATCACACAATCACACAATCACACACAATCACACAATCACACAATCACACACAATCACACAATCACACACAATCACACACAATCACACAATCACACACAATCACACAATCACACAATCACACACAATCACACAATCACACACAATCACACATAATCACACAATCACACACAATCACACAATCACACACAATCACACAATCACACAATCACACACAATCACACAATCACACACAATCACACACAATCACACAATCACACACAATCACACACAATCACACAATCACACACAATCACACACGATCATACACAATCACACACAATCACACACAATCACACACAATCACACACGATCACACACAGTCATACACGATCACACACGATCACACGATCACACACAATCACACACGATCACACAATCACACACGATCACACAACCACTCACAATCACAAAATCACACACAATCACACACAATCACATGATCACACGATCACACACAATCACACACGATCACACACAATCACATGATCACACACGATCACACACGATCACACGATCACACACAATCACACACAATCACACACAATCACACACAATCACATGATCACACACGATCACACGATCACACACAATCACACACGATCACACAATCACACACGATCACACAATCACACACGATCACACACGATCACACACGATCACACAATCACACACGATCACACAATCACACACGATCACATGATCACACACGATCACACGATCACACACAATCACACACGATCACACGATCACACACGATCACACACAGTCATACACAATCACACACGATCACACAATCACACACGATCACACAATCACACACGATCACACACGATCACACACGATCACACACAGTCATACACAATCACACACGATCACACACAGTCATACACAATCACACACGATCACACAATCACACACAATCACACACGATCACACACGATCACACACGATCACACAATCACACACGATCACACAATCACACACGATCACACACGATCACACAATCACACACGATCACACACGATCACACGATCACACACAATCACACACGATCACACAATCACACACGATCACACAATCACACACGATCACACACGATCACACAATCACACACGATCACATGATCACACACAATCACACGATCACACACAATCACACACGATCACACAATCACACACGATCACACAATCACACACGATCACACACAGTCATACACAATCACACAATCACACACGATCACACACAGTCATACACAATCACACACGATCACACAATCACACACGATCACACAATCACACACGATCACACACGATCACACACGATCACACAATCACACACGATCACACACAGTCATACACAATCACACACGATCACACACGATCACACACAGTCATACACAATCACACACGATCACACACAGTCATACACAATCACACACGATCACACACGATCACACACAGTCATACACAATCACACACGATCACACAATCACACACAATCACACACGATCACACACGATCACACACGATCACACACGATCACACAATCACACACGATCACATGATCACACACGATCACACGATCACACACAATCACACACGATCACACAATCACACACGATCACACAATCACACACGATCACACAATCACACACGATCACACACGATCACACACAATCACACACGATCACACGATCACACACAATCACACACGATCACACAATCACACACAATCACACACGATCACACACGATCACACACAATCACACACGATCACATGATCACACACGATCACACACAATCACACACGATCACACAATCACACACAATCACACAATCACACACGATCACACACGATCACACAATCACACACGATCACACAATCACACAATCACACAATCACACACGATCACACACGATCACACGATCACACACAATCACACACAATCACACACGATCACACACGATCACACGATCACACACGATCACATGATCACACACGATCACACGATCACACACAATCACACACGATCACACAATCACACACAATCACACAATCACACACGATCACACAATCACACACGATCACACACGATCACACAATCACACACGATCACACACGATCACACGATCACACACAATCACACACGATCACACAATCACACACGATCACACACGATCACACACGATCACACACAATCAAACACGATCACATGATCACACACGATCACACACAATCACACACGATCACACAATCACACACAATCACACAATCACACACGATCACACACGATCACACAATCACACACGATCACACAATCACACAATCACACAATCACACACGATCACACACGATCACACGATCACACACAATCACACACAATCACACACGATCACACGATCACACACGATCACACAATCACACAATCACACAATCACACACAATCACACACGATCACACACGATCACACAATCACACAATCACACACGATCACACACGATCACACGATCACACACAATCACACACGATCACACAATCACACACGGTCATACATAATCAGATCAAATCCACTGTGTAGAGTTATAGTTAATATTGCATCCACAAACAAGTTGCACTTTTATTAGAGCAGGAACAAACATTACTTTCTTCAACAGTTTCTCTATTTTAGATAATAAATAAATAAATAAATAAATAAATAAATAAATAAATAAATAAAGGAAGGAAGGAAGGAAGGAAGGAAGGAAGGAAGGAAGGAAGGAAGGAATAAAATAAATTAATTTAAAAAATGAATGAATGAATGAATGAATGAATGAATGAATGAATGAATGGACAAACAAACAAACAAATTAATTAATAATAAAAATAAATAAATAAATAAATAAATAAATAAATAACTGCACATACAACCAGATGTGAACAAATATTTAAAATAAATAAATAAATACACAGCTTGTAATATTACCAAGGAACAGAAAGGCATAAACATCCCTGAGTCCTGAAAATATCAGAAAAACTAGCTAAGGCTTCATAGCTTCACCTCAGACTTTTACAACATTCTGACACTGGAGACTCCTTCCATAAAGGTTAACCCCCTGGATGGAGAGATAAACATCTCCATCCAGAAATCCTCACATCTCCATAACTACCTCATAGAGTGCTGATGTTTTAGAGTGCTGATGTTTGTTACTCTAACTACATCGAGCAAAGCGTACAGAGAGCAGAGCTGATGTTTTGGAAAATTCATCATCTCTTTTCGACCAATCAGAGTGAAGAATTCATCAGCACTAAATAAACAAACCTAAAAACACACACAAGCCCAGACAACATATAACCGCTGTGGCTTTGAGTACTTTACTTAAAAAAAAGCCCACACAAATAAACACAGTATTGGTTGTGGGTTGTGGACAACTTCAGGAAGGTCTCAGACTTTCAGGAAATTCAGAACCTAGATTTAAAACCAGAAGTTTTTCTACTAATAAAGCTACTAAAGCTATTCAGGTCCAGTTTTTCACAACATTTCAGTTTCATGTGAGTCAGTTAAAGCGTCTACTTTGTTCAGTTCATTGGATTAGAGACAGATTTATTTCACTAGAGCAGAATTCCAGAGTGTGACACGGTTACCATGGGTTACCATCTCTTTAAAACAGACAGGAAAATTCAATTCGATTCAATTCAGTTTATTCATTTAGCTCTTTTAATGCACATTGTCTCAAAATAGTATAAAAATGATAAAGTTTAAAGTTAAGTTACTATTTAAGTTACGGTGGTGAGAAAGGAACCTCGAGAGGAACCAGGCTCAGGAAGGAGCCTCATACTCATTTGGGTAACACTGGACAAGAAATAATGTGCTTTCTACTACAGTTTACAGTCATGTTTATAGTTATTTTGAAACCAAGAGTTCCTGAGGAACTAACAGATCGGCGTAGTTTCTTAACATTAATTCCTTCCTGCTGAAGTCTGAACTTCAGAAATAGATCATTTTAAAGCTTCTGATTGGCTGATTTTTATAATTAAGAGGTAAACAGAAGTGCACTTAAGGCTGTAAAGAGAACCTCATCCTTAGAGCCAATGCCTTTTCCACCTTTTCCACCATCCAAAAATATGATGGGCCTCCATACGTCTGGTTCCTCCTGAGAAGCAACTGAAAGTCCCATGAACTGATCTTTATTATGGCCACACATACTTCACAACACAGTGGAATTCCTTTCTTCACATATTCCAGCTGAGGAAGATGGGGTCAGTGCACAGGGGCAGCTATGATACCGCACTCCTGGAGCCGAGAGGGTTAAGGGCCTGGCTCAGTTCCTCAAAAGTGGAGCTTGGTGGTGCTGAGGCTCGAACCCAAATCCTCCAATCAACAATCCAGAGCCTGAGCCACCACTGCCCCCAGTGCCCCCAAGAGCATCTGCACAGGCAACTGTAAAATCCTGTAAAGGCACTGTGTAGTTCAGGAAGGAGGAACAAATGATCTGGTAGGGATGAATGAACGTTTGTCTGAAAGCTTAATCTAAACGCCAACAAAGGAGCTGGTGGAGTTAGAGGCATCAGGTAACATATATGTACATCCACCTTTACTAGCGTCACTGTGTCATTTGAACTGCTGTTGCGTGGGTCAGCTTTGTGCTCGGATCTTCATCAGTGAACCTTTGAAGACTTCGCCAGGAAGGAATTAGTGTTAAGTTAATAATGAAGCCTATTAGTTCCTCAGGAGCTCTTGGTTGCACAATTCCTCGTGACTATACACTGTTCAAGAAAGGACATTATTTACATTTACATTATATACTGTCCAGTGAGGAGTATTTTACAGTTGCTCAAAAAGATGACTGTGGTACTTTCAGTTGCTCCTAAGGAGGAACCAGATGTTCTCATGGTGTCAGGATGATACTACATATATGATATTATATCCAATCCTGGAATTTAGCTTTCTGTAATGAAGTCTGTAATGAAACTACGCTGATCTGTAAGTTCCTCAGGAGCTCTTGGTTGCATGATTCTTTGTGACTATAAACTGTTCAAGAAAGGACATCAATTCCTGTCCAGTGTCACTCAAATGAGTCACTCAAATGAGGTTGAGTCACTCAACCTCAATGAGGTTGACTTCTGAGCCTGGTTCCTCTCCAGGTTTCTTCCTCATATCATCTCAGGGGGTTGTTCCTCACCACTGTCTCCTCAGGATTCTCATTAGGAATAAATGTTGGAGATATATAGTAACTTACACTATATTGCCAAAAGTATTCGCTCACTCATCCAAATAATCAGAATCAGGTGATCGAATCACTTCCATGGCCACAGGTGTATAAAATCAAGCACCTAGGCATGCAGACTGTTTTTACAAACATTTGTGAAAGAATGGGTCGCTCTCAGGAGCTCAGTGAATTCCAGCGTGGAACTGTGATAGGATGCCACCTGTGCAACAAATCCAGTCGTGAAATTTCCTCGCTCCTAAATATTCCACAGTCAACTGTCAGCTGTATTATAAGAACGTGGAAGTGTTTGGGAACGACAGCAACTCAGCCATGAAGTGGTAGGCCACGTAAACTGACAGAGCGGGGTCAGCGGATGCTGAGGCGCATAGTGTGAAGAGGTCGCCAACTTTCTGCAGAGTCAATCGCTACAGACCTCCAAACTTCATGTGGCCTTCAGATTAGCTCAAGAACAGTGCGCAGAGAGCTTCATGGAATGGGTTTCCATGGCCGAGCAGCTGCATCCAAGCCATACATCACCAAGTGCAATGCAAAGCGTCGGATGCAGTGGTGTAAAGCACGCCGCCACTGGACTCTAGAGCAGTGGAGACGCGTTCTCTGGAGTGACGAATCGCGCTTCTCCATCTGGCAATCTGATGGACGAGTCTGGGTTTGGCGGTTGCCAGGAGAACGGTACTTGTCTGACTGCATTGAGCCAAGTGTAAAGTTTGGTGGAGGGGGGATTATGGTGTGGGGTTGTTTTTCAGGAGCTGGGCTTGGCCCCTTAGTTCCAGTGAAAGGAACTCTGAATGCTTCAGCATACCAAGACATTTTGGACAATTCCATGCTCCCAACTTTGTGGGAACAGTTTGGAGCTGGCCCCTTCCTCTTCCAACATGACTGTGCACCAGTGCACAAAGCAAGGTCCATAAAGACATGGATGACAGAGTCTGGTGTGGATGAACTTGACTGGCCTGCACAGAGTCCTGACCTCAACCCGATAGAACACCTTTGGGATGAATTAAAGTGGAGACTGAGAGCCAGGCCTTCTCGTCCAACATCAGTGTGTGACCTCACAAATGCGCTTCTGGAAGAATGGTCAAAAATTCCCATAAACACACTCCTAAACCTTGTGGACAGCCTTCCCAGAAGAGTTGAAGCTGTTATAGCTGCAAAGGGTGGACCGACGTCATATTGAACCCTATGGATTAGGAATGGGATGTCACTTAAGTTCATATGCGAGTCAAGGCAGGTGAGCGAATACTTTTGGCAATATAGTGTATCTTTAAACTTTATTCTATATTTTGATATTTTTGTTAAGCTTCTTCGAGACATTGTGCATTGTTAAAAGTGCTATACAAAGTTATAAAAGCAGAATAAAAATAGAATTACAATAAAAATAGAAATAGATTTACCTTTACAGTGGCAAGTATGTGTGCAATTTAGTGCAATATGTTAATATGTTCTGTGCAGAAATCAGGCTAAAGAGGTGGATGTTGTGTAGAAACGTCCAGAACAATCCAAGCTCTACTCTTCCATGTCGTCCTGGCTGAAGGTCCGAATGTCCTGCGTGAACAAGCTCCTCCTCATTCTCCCTGGGTTTGAAGAAACACTTCCCTGACCACAACATAGAAAAGAGTCAGTTGTTCCTTTGACCAGCATAAAAGAAGTTAGACTGAAGTTTACGGCCATTTGAGTGAGCGTTCTCTGGTCAGATGAAATGATAAAAAAAACATTCCAGTCGAATTAGAAGAAGCCTGGATTATGGTCACACACACCCCCTTTTCTTCGCATAGTCCAGCTAAGGAAGTTGGGGTCAGGGCACAGGAGCAGCTATGATACAGCACCCCTGGAGCAGAGAGGGTTAAGGACCTTGTTCAATCACACAGCAGGGGCAGCTTGGAAATGCTGGGACTTGAACCTTGACCTTCTAATCAACAACCCAGAGCCTTAACCACTTGAGCTACAATTGCTTCCTCTGACCGGTGGTTACTCCAGCCTGACCGAGTTACACCAGTTCTGTCCGGTGGAAGGCGTGAAAATGCTGTATGTATTACGAGGTACTTGTGGAAGGTTACGCCTTCAATTCAAAGGCAACAAAACCAAATACTAACTCCGGATAAACCCAATCCTGGGGTTGAGTAGTCCAAGGTTTTACACTGCTCTGTCTGACTCTTTCTCGTTTTTGTTAAACGTCGCTACGTCCTGGTTTTTCAACCTGATATGAGCTTTGCGGTTTCAGTTAGCCGTAACATTCGAACACACTGTACGCATTCGGCACCGTAGCACAAAGTTCCACTGTAAAAGCCGTGATGATGCTGCCTCAGAGTTTCATAAATTTACACACGTGAGATGTTCCTCTACTCGGAGTTTACTCGGAGAGCGACGAGAAGCTGGGGTTACTGGAAAAAATACAATAAAGTAGCTAAAAGCTTGAGTTTGAATGTCTTTACTCTAGGTGTGTGTAAACTTTTGGACTCAACTCTACATAAAACAAACAACAACTGGACTGGATCTGAATATAATGCTGGTGTTCATTTGTTCAGCCATATGTTATAAAGAGCGTGTGTTCTATTACTCAACTCCTATCCGATCCATTCACTGGATATATATATATATATATATATATTCCTGCGCTCTATTGAACGAGGTGTCGATAAATTATTTATGGAAGCGTGCAGGTCTTTTCTTTTCTGTTGTGGCACCATGGCAACACAACAGGAAGAGAGTGCGGTGGAGAGGAAGTAACATGGAAGGCAGCTGCACCCGTTATATAGAGGTGTGTTGACAAACAGAGGTGGCTCAGACGATCTGAATATTCATTTCACTTCATTTTGTTTTTATTTATTTTTCAAAGAATCCAGGAAGTAACAGTTGGTCTAGAGAAGAATCCAGGAAGTAAGTACAGTGTAGTTCAGGTCAGATGGTGGATTATGTTAAAAGTTAAGCGTAAGACGTTTCAGAAGAACGCTCAGGAAGGTTGAAGTGGCCGCTCTTTACCGCTGTTGAGCAGAAAAGAGCTACAACTCAGGAAGATCACATCGGGTTCCACAGCTGGCACCAGAACCAGAGGCTTTTTTTAATTACATTTTTTTATATTAATGTTTCTACTGTAACTATGTATTTTTTATCTTATATAATAAAATGTCTACATTGTCCTGGAACATGTGGATCATTATTATTATTATTATTATGTCCCTGATGGATGGACGGACGGACAGACGGACGGACGGATGGACAGATATATGGATATATGGATATATGGATGGATGGATGGATATATGGATGGATGGATGGATATATGGATGGATGGATGGATGGATATATGTATGTATGTATGTATGTATGTATGGATGGATGGACGGACAGATGGATATATTGTTGGACGGATGGATGGATGGATGGATATATGGATGGATGGACGGATGGACGGATGTTAATTTTTTGCCAAGTCATTTTGCTTCTTTCTAGAAATAATTGTCTAAACCTATAAATCTCAGCCAATATAAAAATCATGATATTAGTAAAGATAAGTTGTGTAATCATATATCTGGTACAGTTTGGTTTTATTCTAAATTGGTTTTATTCAGTTGAAACAATCATTTTAAAACCTCAGGATGAAGAGCTACAACTGAGGAAGGTCACATCGGGTTCCACTGCTGGCACCAGAACCAGAACCAGAGGCTTTTTTATTACATTTTATTTTGTTTTAATGTTGTAACACACAGACACACACACACACACAACACAACACAACAATGTGTCATTCATTCGCTACAGAACATGTCTTTGGAGAAATCCAGAGCACGAGCCAGATTGATTGTTTATAGCTGCTATAATTCTTTATAAATCATAAAGTGAGAACAAGAATGAATTTGTTTCTCAGATGTTCCACAAGGTAACTATAAACAGATAAAATCTTCATGTTTGTTAGGTATTTCCCTCTGCCGCTCTGTGTAGCATAGACCCAATATCATCCACGGTTGTGCAGACAGGAACATACTGAGTCTCTTCAAACGCAGACTACAACATGCATTGTGTGTGTGTGTGTGTATTCATGTAGTAATTTAATTAGACATTCTAGTGACTTGATTATATCTGACTACGCAAATAATTCAATTACAAATGCATCAGTAACACATCGGTTGCCCAGGATACGAATAAGTTCACATTTACAGTGAGGACATGAGTGTGTGTGTGTGTGTGTGTGTTTTGCATGTGAAAACTGCTTCCTGTGACAAAAGAAATCACATCAGTCTCTCGATTCCTCATCAGTACGCCCACCTTCAGTCTGGCAGAGAAGAAAAACAGCGAGCAAACTGTGCCCACACACACACACACACACACACACACCATGCAATTGACACCACTATGTGTGAATCCAGTCTGAATGAATTTCTAGACATTTAAAAAAAAAAGTTATCGAGAGAGAGAGAGAGAGAGAGAGAGAGATAAAGAGGGACAGAGAGGTAGTAAGGGGGGGGCAGAAAGGTAGAGAGAGGGACAGAGAGGTAGAGAGAGAGGGAGAGAGAGAGAGGTACAGAGAGGTAGAGAGAGAGAGAGAGAGAGAGAGGTACTGTAGAGAGAGAGAGAGAGAGAGAGAGAGAGAGAGAGAGAGGTACTGTAGAGAGAGAGAGGTACTGTAGAGAGAGAGAGAGGTACTGTAGAGAGAGAGAGAGAGAGAGAGAGAGAGAGAGAGGTACTGTAGAGAGAGAGAGAGGTACTGTAGAGAGAGAGAGAGGTACTGTAGAGAGAGAAGGATTAACAGGATTTTGGTGAATAAATAAACCTGTTCATATCCAGCTTGATAAACGAGTCTTTAGTGTGATTTAATATTAGAATGTTTGATTGTGGTGTATCTGTGTGTCGTGTTAGCAGTGAAGTTATACAGCTTTGTGTTGCTCCGGTTCATCAGTTCTCACCTGCAGCCGATGTGTTCATGAATCCACCATGAAGTTGTTCTGCTAGCAACCAGACAAAAGGAAGCTCATGATCTAGTTACAGAGTCAATCATCTGAAGGCTGTTACTGTTACACATGTGTGCAGCAAATGACAATGATGTGTGTGTGTGTATTAATGTGTGTGTATTAATGTGTGTGTGTGTGTGTGTGTGTGTGTGCGTGTGTATTAATCTATGTGTGCAAGTGAGTGTGTAGGGGTCTATTAATGTTTGTATGTGTGTGTGTGTGTGTGTGTGTGTGTGAGGGTGAGAATGGATGGATGGGTGGATGGATGGATAAATGGATGGATAAAGGGATGGATATTTGGATATATGGATGGATGGACGGGTACATGGATAGATGGATGGATGGACGGACGGGTACATGGATAGATGGATGGATGGACGGACGGGTACATGGATAGATGGATGGATGGACGGATGGGTACATGGATAGATGGATGGATGGACGGACGGGTACATGGATAGATGGATGGATGGACGGACGGGTACATGGATAGATGGATGGATGGACGGACGGGTACATGGATAGATGGATGGATGGACGGACGGGTACATGGATAGATGGATGGATGGATGGACGGGTACATGGATAGATGGATGGATGGACGGACGGGTACATGGATAGATGGATGGTTTTTGTTGTATTCGTTTCGAAGATTATTTTGCTTCTTTCTAGAAATAAACCTATAAAATTCAGCCAATATAAAAATCTTGATATTAGTATATATATATATATAAAGATATGTATTGTAATCATACATCTGGTGTAGTTTGGTTTATTGTGAACGAACAGTTGGATCCACTAGTATGAAGTTGAGAATAAATACAAGGTGTTACTTGCATTCACAGCAGCTCTTATCCAGGGCCACTTACATCATTTTTAAACAGCTAAGCAAACGAGTGTTACAGGCCTTGCTCAGGGGCCCTCGCAGCAGCAGAGGCTTGGAGGACCAGGGATTTGGCCTCACAACCATCTGCTCATTAGTCCAACACCTTGACCACTAAGCTACTAATGCTACACACAGTGAGGTTCTACAAGACGTATGAGGAATGTAAACAGATCACACAGGCTTTTTGTTTTACTCAGAAACCCGCTGTAATGGGTACTCTGAGTAACGGATCCGAGGTGTAGCTGATCTAGTGTTGGTATAGCGTGGTGACGTCATGTTTCCACTGCTGTGTGTGTAAGCTGTGATGTGAGAAGCTCTGTGGTCAGTGTGGTGTAACTCGTCGACATGGTGATGTCCAACATGGAAACGTCATTGATACTCAAGCCAGGCTCGTGCAAGGTGATCTTCCAAAACACACACACACACACACCCACACAAGATCAGACGCTCCACACAGCCTCCAGTTTGGTTTCTCATGGAGCCCAGTTCCACTCAGAATGAGGAGAGATGATTTTATTATACCAGCTCCTCCACAGGGATTTCTCTTGTGTAATTATGCCATCGAGGCACAGTAGGGTTTTTTTATATCGGCGCGCGACTCCGACACCGAGCATGTCATTAACGTGTGCCTGAGCCTGTTTTTCATGGTCTCATTTCACTAACACACCTTTTACGGCGAGGATTTTCATCTCATCGGTGGGTCGAGGGAGAGCGAGAAATTAATGAAACTCTCGGTAGTCGAATAAATTTTTAATACCAGCCTTGAACTTGAGGACAAAAGTGCATATAAAAACTTTATTAAAGCTCCAAAACAAGTGTAGAGTTGTGTTTTAGACTTGTTTGTGTAACCAGGTGGGTCTGTTTCTCATTAGGGAAAGTAGAAGTGTTGCCAACACACACATACACACACACACAAACACACACATGTAGAAATCCCCAAAGGACCAACACTCTAATACGCTAATTTTAGGAACATTATAAAAAAAATTATGTGCGGAAAATTGTGAGCTCATAAAATAGCCCACCATCACACACAGAAACAGACAGAGATTAATGGAATTTTATTTTTGATAATAGTTGGTAAATGTTAAATAGAAATCTCTAATAAAAGTCCCTAATAAGTCGTTTTTCTAGAAATGATAACAGATAAGAACAAGCAAATTAATTATATTTGTAGCTGCACTACCGTCAGAGCTGTTATACAAAATAATCAACACCTTCTGACCAATCAGAATTCAGTATTCACTAGTACTGTAGTATAAAGAATAATATTTTCTGAAATATGACTTCAGATGAACAGCAAGATGACTTCAGAAAGATCAGGGGCAGGGCCAGGTGACTTCAGAAAGATCAGGGGCAGGGCGAGGTGACGTCTCCAGAAATATAAGTGGTGGCATCAGGTATAAATATGTAGAGCATTCACTGGTGGGTCGAGTTGAATGTCTCTAAAATGATCAGAGGCACAACCAGGTGAACATCTCTTGAAGGATCAGGGGTAGGGCCTGATGAACAAATCTAGAAAGATTAGTAGATAGGACAGATGAACATCTTTAAAAAGTTCAGGGGTAGGGCCAAGTGAACATCTCAAGAAAGATTAGTGGTGGGGACAAGTGAGCATCTCAAAAACAGATAAGAGGCAGGTAAAGATTTCTAAAGGAGCTCAGGGGGTAGGGCCAGGTGAACATCTCTATATGAAGCCAGAAAAATGGAGCTAGAAAAATCAGGGTCAAATCAAGGTGAGCTTCTCTAGAAAAATCAGGCATAATCAACAGCTCTAAAAGGGCAAAACAGCAGGGCCAGGTGAATAGATCTACAAGACTATGGGTGTAGGGCCAGGTAAACAGGTCTAGAAGGCGAGAGTAGTTCCAGGTGAACAAAGTTATTTGGTATAGCCAAGTAAACAGTTCTATAAGGCAAAGGGGTTAAGGCCAGGTAAGCAGATATATAAGGCTAAAGGGGTAGAGCCAGATGAAAATATCTATAAGGCTAAGGATGTAGGGTCAGATGAACAGATCTACGAGACAAAGGGGGTAGGGTCAGGTGAACAGATCTATAAGGCTATGGGGTAGGGCCAGGTGAACAGATCTATAAGGCTATGGGGTAGGGTCAGGTGAACAGATCTATAAGGCTATGGGCTATGGCCAGGTGAACATATCTATAAGACTATGGGGTAGGGTCAGGTGAACAGATCTATAAGACTATGGGGTAGGGCCAGGTGAACAGATCTATAAGACTATGGGGTAGGGCCAGGTGAACAGATCTATAAGGCTATGGGGTAGGGCCAGGTGAACAGATCTATAAGGCTATGGGGTAGGGCCAGGTGAACAGATCTATAAGGCTATGGGGTAGGGCCAGGTGAACAGATCTATAAGGCTATGGGGTAGGGCCAGGTGAACAGATCTATAAGGCTATGGGGTAGGGCCAGGTGAACAGATCTATAAGGCTATGGGGTAGGGCCAGGTGAACAGATCTATAAGGCTATGGGGTAGGGCCAGGTGAACAGATCTAAAGAGGTAAGGGGGTATGGCCAAGTGAGCGGCTCTGGACAGTTTAAGGGGCGTGGCCAGTTGAAGAGCTGGACAATTCAGGGGCAGGGCCAAATATCATAAATGTATATGTGAAAATTTGTTACTAGTTACAGAATTGTCCAATTCACAACAGATTAGTGAACGCTGAAATAACTTTCTCAGTGTTGCATTCACCTGCGATTACTTTTGCCATATATGGTACTCCACTGAAATTGAAAGTGTAGCTACAAACGCTGAAATATCGACCTGTTCCAGTGGTGACAGTATTCACAGCTCAATTACTGTCTTTTCATCACTCCCCTTCTCCTAAAGGTAAGTCACACTCTATCTGCCCCATGCTTTTCATTAGCTGCCTTTGTGTGCAGTTCTCGGTCTTCACACACACACACACACACGTTGAAAGAGAAATGTGTGTGACCTTCACCATTTCTCTCCTGTGTATTTTCCATCATGTACACTAAGACAACTAGGTATGAACAACTTTATATATATTTTCTTTAGCATAGCAGTGTGTGTTAAACGTATGCTACACAGCTACCAACCCTAATGTACGTCTATATGTTCAAATGATGCAAAGCACAACTTTAAATCTAAATATTTATTCGATTTTATGTGGGCGGGGCCTAGTAATCTGTTCACCTTAACAAAATGGGTGGAGCTATAACCAAACCACATATACAGTATGCTTTAGTTAAAAAAATTGTTTCTGGCTAATTCATTAAAAAGGGGGGGGGGCATTTATGCATTTATGAATATTTAGGAATAATAAATTTTTGGACAGAAATTCAACCACATATTGATAGTTCCACTGTAGTTGCTATGTAATAATAATAATAATAATAATAATAATAATAATAATAATAATATGTTTTAAAATGAATAACTGAAGCTAAGAGACAAAGGGGTTAAAGAGTCCTACTTTCTCTGCCTGGTTGAATAAACACAGATCTTCCACCTGCACATTTGTCACACAGACACACACACACACACACACACATGTTTACACACAGAATCTCAACATACATATGCAGCACCATCAGTAGTGACATTTTTCTCTCTCTCTCACACACACACACACACACACACAGTAAGACTGCATAGTACTGTATGCTGTTTTTCCAGCAGCTCTACTATAATTTCATGTTTATTAAATATCTATTTTTAATATCTGTTGGGAATTTCTGTCATTTGAATAGTTTCTAGAGTTATTTATAATTTTGCGCTCATTAGCATAACAACCAGTGTGTAGTATCACCCTATCATCTTCTCCTTTAGTCTCTCTCTCTCTCTCTCTCTCTCTCTCTCTATCTATCTATCTTTCTATCATTGCTGCAGATTCGCTGTGTATATGAAGAATAACAGTAACTCCGCCTCATCACACCACCTCACTCCTGATACACATTATAATTATAATAATAACCATTTTTTTGTTAGAATCTATACTAAACACACTGGATCCTGGACTAGAAGATCAGGGTTCAAGCCCCAGCACCACCAAGCTGCCACCGTTGGGCCCTTGAGCAAGGCCCCCAACCCACCCTGCTCTAGGGGCACTACATCATGGCTGACCCTGCGCTCTGACCCCCACCCAACCCTCAAGGATGGGCTATGCAAAGAAAGAATTTCACTGTGCTGTAATGTATATGTGACAAATACAGACAAATTAATGAATATGTCCAGTATTTATTATGGAAAATGCCTATTAATTTTCGACCGGTTTGAGTCAGTGTGTGTGTTAGCAGAAAGTCAACACTGTGTCCCAATCTAATCCAACTCTCTCACTGGGTTTGCTGTTCACAATCACATTCACATTCACACTTTGCTCCGGTGAGAAGAACAAATCACCGCCGCAAGGATTACGCGAACACATCCCTATCACGCCAGCAGATATTGGACAGCAAACCCCGGCTTTCTCAGCAATGAGAAGCCACTGATGGAGGATCACATGCGGCTGATTTTAGAGATCCGCTTTACATCAGAGCAAATCCTTTGTCACCTTTTCTATCGAATAAACAAGGCTTGCGTCAAAGGTTTATTTGCTTCCGAACAACTAGGTTTAGATCCATTTCTCTGACTTGCAAAAGGCTGGGTTTTAGCCGTCTGCACCCAGATGCTCCGCCTCCCCAGATTTCCAACACCTACATCTTCAGCAATGATTTTATAAAACATTCTGGAAAAAAAAAGGGTTTGGTGTTTTGTGTATAAAATTCAGCAGTGTTTATCTGCATCATATCACAGGAGATGAAGGAGAAGTAGCGTGTGCTCTCTAACACGGATCACGTGACCTCTACTGTCTTCACTCCCATCGGTCATCACTTCGTATTTGCATAAAGTTTCTCAGCTTTGTCGTGTTGCTGATGTGGACACGCCCACAACTAGTCAGTAGTAAACATTTTATATCATAAAAGTACAAATAATCTGGAAAATTAAAAGCAGTTTCTAGTTGAAAAAAAGAAACCTAGTCTGCCTTCAAGTTTATTTGTATTTGGATTGCCATCTTGTCAATCATTTTATGGACACGCCCCCAACCTGCTGTAACTCATGTAGGTGAATCTGATATCATGACAGTCCTTACTAATGATAGATAGATAGATAGATAGATAGATAGATAGATAGATAGATAGATAGATAGATAGATAGATAGATAGATAGATAAACAGAAGAAAGATAGAACTTTATTGTCACTGCAAAGTACAGGAACATAGCAACGAAATGCCGTGTGTCTAGTTAACTCTAGTTGAACCACTATAGGTTTTGGGGGCGGAGCTTTGTATACATGGGTGGAAATGAAGGAGGGATCAATGAGTATTCAAAAAATAAAAAATAAAAAGATATTGAAATGTTATTCAACTTCATTTGTTTAATTGATTGATCATTTTAAATAAACAGCTTCTGACAGAGGAGATCACAATACTAGTCAAAAGTTTGTACACCCCTGCTCATTAAAGGTCCTGTTTTAATGAAGACCAAGTAAAGTGTGACGTGAAAACTATTTTATGTCTGATGTTTTTATCCCCTGGGACGTTCTGGATCTTCTCAACCAGCTTCAACCCTCAACCAGAGGGAAAAAACATACGTATGGAGATTAACTTCACTATTTTTCATATTCAAACTTATTCACATTCAAACTTCAACCCCAAAATGTCTTTCAGGTCATGATAAATATCTGTTCATTTTCAGCGTGAGACCTGTGGGCTGTAATAATAATAATAACAGTGGTGAGGAAAACGTGATGCTGTCTATACTTTCCACCCTGAGTGTGCTTTAAAGACCCGTTATTCTGCTCAAATCACTGATTTCAGGATCAGGTGCCATGCTGACGTGTCTAACACACTCAGGGTGGGAACTAATTTATATTTTGGGTTGACTGAGTCAGCCAGGGCAGGAATTAGAGCTCAGGGTGTTATTTTAATATTGAGTGTGTATAGAGGAAAAGCAAGCTTTGCAAAAAATTAAATTAAATAGAATAAAATAAAATAAATAAAAAATAAAATTATATAAAATAAAATAAATTAATATAAAATTAAATAAAATTAATTAATAAAAATATAATAAAATAAAATAAAATAAAATGCTTCAATGTGCATTTGGATATAAATGCTAAAAACATTTACTGAAAAAAATAAACCAGATTTGTTTTTGGTTTTGCTTTGACACAGATCAAGGTTAGAAATTGTTTTGTCTTTTTTTGATGTGTCTAACACACTCAGGGTGGGAACTAATTTATATTTTGGGTTGAATGCATCGGCCAGGGCAGGAATCAAGGTGTTATTTTAATGTTGAGTGTGTGTACAGGAAAAGCAAGCTTTGCAAACAATAAATTAAATTAAATTAAATTAAATTAAATTAAATTAAATTAAATTAAATTAAATTAAATTAAATTAAATTAAATTAAATTAAATTAAATTAAAAAAATTGAATAAAATATAAATATAATATAAAGATAACAAATAAATAAATAAATAAATAAATAAATAAAATAAAATAAAATAAAATAAAATAAAATAAAATAAAATAAAATAAAATAAAATAAAATAAAATATTTTAAAAATAAAAATAAATAAATGAATTTGATATGAATCAATAAATAAAATAATGGCTCCAATGTGTGTTTGGATATAAATGCTAAAAAACATTTACTGAAAAAAATAAACCTGTTTTTTTTGGTTTTGCTTTGACACAGATCAAGGTAAGATATTTTTTTGTTTGTTTGTTTTTTTTACAACAATAATTTATATTTAAACTGTCGCTCAGCACTATGAAGTGACAGATTGTCCTTGATATATGTATGTGTGTGTGTGTGTGTGTATGTCTCCAGCTCAATCCAGCCTCCTCTCTCCCAGGGTGCGTGTGCGATTTAATTTAAAGCCATCAAACCCAAGGGCATCGTCTCATCAGTCACTGTCACAGGTCAAACGTCCAATCAGGGAGACCTTGCTCACGTCGGGTCCAAGCAGATTAATTTGTAAAGCCTGCTTCTTACAGTGAGATTCATCTCACTCAGCGCCACCACGCAGCAACGCCTCCATCTCAGTACTCTGGGCTGACACGCCGTGCTGTAATAGAGTTCATTGGCTTAAAAAGACAGCCTAGTGTCCAAAGTGACAGATAGGACAGCAATCCACAATCTGAGGAAAAATCAACTGGAAAATAGTTTGAAATGTAGTTTTTCATGACCATGTCCAGACCTGGTCTGAAGAAGTCACCATATGACATCAGGAAGAATGAGTGGAACAAACACAGGCTTTATAACACAAATGATTTCAATTTAATTGAATTAGCAGCAAAACAGTTCTACAGGAATATAAAATTCAGAATAAAAATAATACAGCTTCTAATTTTAATGTACACTTATCCCTAATACGCAAACCAGATGTGCTTAAACGCTCTTAAATTCTCGTTTCCGATTGGTCAGAAGGTGATCCATTTCCTCTAACAGAAATATAGTGACAGCATTGATGAAGCAGGTTTATATAAACGTTCTCAATTTTCAGTATCGTTTCTATGGCAACAAGACATAACCGCATGAACTGATAAAAAAAAAAAATTGTTGATACGGTGCCATTTTCTGTATATTTATGCAAGGTGCTTTATAACGGTCAGGAAGTTTTAGACACAGGAAGACTGTATGTTTTTTGTCGTATATTTTTGTGGAATCAGATGCTGGTGATGGAGCGACTGTTTATCGCTGCTATAAAGTAAGCCAGAACTATAAAGTTATTCTCTGTGGACTTACGATATACGATTAATGTTTAAATTGTTGTGTTATGAGAGGAATAACGCACTGTTGTTATAGTGAAATGATGACCTTCATTGTTTTTTTTTTTCCTTGGTTGTATTTTACTTTGTGACCCAGGGGTGTACAAACTTTTGCACTCAGCTGTCAGCCAACTAGAAAGAAATGGAGATTTAACGGATTGTTCAGAGGAATTGACCCACTTCTTAACGAATCTTCAAGAATCATTTGAACTGGATTCTTTAGGGGGGGTTTAGTGAATCGCTGACTCAAACCTTCATGCAGTGACAAGGTGTTTAACTGGAGAGGGAGAGAGAGAGAAAGACGGAACAAGAGAGAGAGAGAGAGAGAGAGAGAGAGAAAAACAGAACAAGAGAGAGAAAGAAAGAGAATGAGAGAGAGAGAGGGAGAGAGAAAGAGAGAGAGAGGGACACAGAGAGCGAAAGACAAAGAGAGAGAGCTGGCGCAGGAGGCACACTGTCCTGCAGAGAAGACTTGCCACTGCTTCTTCCTCTGACCTTTCCCTTAATCCCTCCTCCATCCTTCTATCGCTCCATCGCTCTTCCTCCACCGTTAGCCACCTCTCGCCGGTCCCCGAGCCGATCTGCTGTGTCACGCTGTTTGAAGTCGGACATCAGAGGCCATGAAAGCACTGTCTCATCCTGCATTGTTCATTTATTCATCTGTTCCTGTTTCATTATGCATTTCATCACGAGCTTCTTGAACCCGCTGTCCAAACACTTAGCTGTGAAAAACCACACACACACATCTCCTAATTCCTCTGGAAAAGCCTCTTGTATCTTATCTCTTTACAGACAATCCGTTAAGACATATTTAAACACATTTCCTTAAATTTCCTTAAATTTCCATAAATAATAAAACCCCATCGCGGCTCTTAATGAGCGAGTCGCGTCAATATTAAACGGACGCATAAATAAAATTCAAACCAGGCCGCGAAAACATCGCTACATCATACATAATGCATACAGTAAAATCTCTTAGGAGCTAGCATCATTAGCATGATCCTGGGTATCTATTAGCCACGTTGACATTAGCATGTTTGGGTGAAGTGTCTCTTTAAAGCCACCCAGACATTAGCACCCGCTGAAGCTCATCCGCCGCTAAGTCCTTGTTTTAGTTCCGTTAAGCCTGCTTGAAAATATTTAGATTCAGTAAATATTTATTTGTGATGTTTCCACAGGATGTGATCTGGTCAGAGAGTGAAAACACCTGGAACACAAGCTGCTAAAGCCATGGTTAGCTTTTTTTTAACTAGTTTTCCCGTATTGTAGGTGCCAAAACTTCTCATAAACTACTAGCATAGAAATGTAATAAAAAACAAATTTTCTCTATTTCTGTTTCTGTCCTAAAGGATTAACGTTGCTAACTACAGCTAGTTTTTCTTTCGTATTTTCTTCAACAAAGACACAAAAACAAATCCTCATTTAACTCTTGTTAAGGATCTGATTAGCAATTCCGGTCAATATTTTTAGCTAGCTAGCTACTACTGAAGAATTAGCAGAGCTGTGTGAATGAGTGAGTTAAACTAGCTAGCTAACTTACATGGTTAGCTGTGAAAACATTCATTCAAACAAGCTAGTTAACAGCTGTTCAGAAGATGCTAGTGTTTGTTTTTATGTCATATATTTTTTTACCAGAAAAGATTGAGTCAACATTTTATCATGAAATCTTTCGACACAAAAAGCAAGAAATAGTGAAAAGCTAATTTTAGGTAGCTGAAAGGATGGAAACAGAAATACAGATGCTAGCTAGATAGCTAGGTAACTAATTATATCGAATGAATGTAGAGTATATTAGATTTCGCACAAAGATCTGGCGCCGCAAATTAAACTAGCTTGCTATATAGCTAGCATTAGTGTATCTAGCTAGCAAAGTATAAGCAACTCTATTCTTTGAAATGATTTTGGATCATGTTTTGTCTGGAAAAGAAAAAAACACATCAAAAATCTTAAATGTTAAAACTTAAATGTTTACTAATAAATAAATAAAAATATAATATAAAAATATATAAAAATTAATTAAATAAATAAATAAACTAATTAATTATTTATTAATTTATAATTATTTATTAATTATTAATCAATACATTAATTAATAAAGTAATAAATTAATTACTAAATTTGGTTAATTAATTAATTAATTAATTAATTGCAAAATAAATAAACAAACAAACAAATAAATAAATAAATAAATAAATAAATAAATAAATAAATAAATAAATAAGCAAAAAATGTAAGAAAAATATGTCTGCTTTAGCTCTTGTGCTCACAATTCGATCTGGATAGGTAGCACAGGCTAGTGAGACATGTAGCTAGCATTTTGACTAACAGCATCCACATACAGCAGAATGAAAACCAGGTTTGGTTTAAACTCGCAGGATTTGCTGCTAAATACTGTAGCTAGCATTCTGTGAAGAACATTGCTACCTAGTGTACTTATCATAGGAATGTTTTGGATAGCTGAAAAACAGAACAAAATGCTGATAATCTTTCCTGCTAAACGTTTAGCTGTTAGGCAACAAGATTAAAAAAAGGAGAGGTGAGAGGATTTATATTTGTAAACAGAGGCTATGCCGAGTTGACTAGCTAGATATAGCTGTACAGGTTGTTAGCAGGTTGGATCTAGATAGCATGATTGAGCATGTAGCTGTTTTGCAGTCACTTTTCACCACATGTTCAAGCAGAGCCTGTTTCCCCCTCAACTTCCTCTTCCTCTTCCTCTTTCTGCTCGATCCTGATATGGACACGGTCCACATCACTTGTCTGCTTCCAGACCCTCTGGTGTTCTAAGTTCAATAAGAATTAGCAGATAAAATGAAAGGAGATGAAAGGAAAAGAAAAATAAGGAAAAAAGGAAGTGAGGGGGAAAAAAAGATCAAAGCAAACACATTTTTCTATTCTAATATAAAGCGATAAGCAGGGTTAAAGGCGTGGAGGTGGAGGAGATCCTCACTGCGTAAGTCAATATGTTTTCAGAAGTACCAGTTTCTACTTGAGTGGAAATTTTTCAGTACTCTTTCCATCATTCGTCTGACCACATCCTCGGGTTACTCTCCAGCCTCATCCATTATTCGTAGGCTTGTCCATAATGGATGAACAGGTACAATGCACACCGCTCCAGAAGCCCCCTTCAGCCCTGCCTCCAGACCGGTTCTGCCCAGAGAAACACACTGGCGTCCTGCCGCACAGCCCTGACCACGACTCCTGTAGTGAACAGCCTCTCCTCAATCAAAGTGACCAGCAGCTCCTCAATCAATTGTCTGACGTCTGGCCTGGGGTTAGCGTTGAATTCGCATGGCATTTAATGCAACGTAACTGCTTCCTGTTTGTCTTCTCTGAATGAGTCAGAACCGAGTCTCACTCTGTGTTTGAGATCATCAGCCATGTGAGGAAGCGAAGGCTGCGTATGTTTGGTTTTTACAGTGTAGTTAGTCACGTGTTACATTACAGACGCTGAGACTGAAATACTGCAATTTACACAAAGTTCTAGGAGAAGAAAAATCACATTTGAAAGATGCCACGCCCACTTTTAGATATAAAACCTAATCTGTTAAATCAACAGGAAGTGAGTTCTGACACAAGACTCTCATCACCTGAGGGAAAAGTGATCACTGTCAATCCAGCTGATGGTGGTGATGATGGTGATGTTGATGATTGTGGTGATTATGGTGTTTATAGTGGTGATGGTGATGATGGTGATGATGATGGTGTTGATGGTGATGATGATGGTGTTGATGGTGATGATGATGGTGTTGATGGTGATGATGCTGATGATGATGGTGTTGATGGTGTTGATGGTGATGATGATGATGGTGTTGATGGTGTTGATGGTGATGATGATGATGGTGTTGATGGTGGTGATGGTGTTGATGTTGCTGATAATGGTGTTGATGGTGTTGATGGTGATGGTGTTGATGGTGTTGATGGTGAGGATGCTGCTGATAATGGTGTTGATGGTGTTGATGGTGATGGTGTTGATGGTGTTGATGGTGTTGATGGTGATGGTGTTGATGGTGATGATGATGGTGTTGATGGTGTTGATGGTGGTGATGGTGAGGATGCTGCTGATAATGGTGTTGATGGTGTTGGTGTTGATGGTGATGATGATGATGGTGTTGATGGTGGTGATGGTGAGGATGGTGGTGATGGTGGTGATGATGGTGATGATGATGATGATGATGGTGTTGATGGTGGTGATGGTGTTGATGCTGCTGATAATGGTGTTGATGGTGATGGTGGTGTTGATGGTGATGATGATGGTGTTGATGGTGGTGATGGTGAGGATGGTGGTGATGATGGTGATGATGTTGATGATGATGGTGTTCATGGTGGTGATGATGGTGATGATGGAGGTGGTGATGGTGATGATGGTGATGACGATGATGATGGTTATGGTGTTAATGGTGGTGATGGTGATGAAGGTGGTGATGAAGGTGGTGATGATGGTGTTCATTGTTGTGATGATGGTGATGATGGAGGTGATGATGATGATGGTGATGATGTTGATGATGGTGGTGATGATAGTGATGTTGATGGTGATGATGCTGATGATGATGATGATGGCGGCCATTTGTTTTGGTCAGTTCCTTCCATGATGTGCTTTTTGCAAAACTTTAAAATCTTGTGTGATGCCTTCTGTATGCAACGTGTAAGCGCTTTCATATGTTTTGATAACTGTAATGATAATGATGATGCTGATGATTGTGATGTTGATGGTGATGATGGTGACAATGAAGATGATCTTAATGATGGTGATGGTGGCCATATTTTTTTCTGTGCTTTTTGCAGATCTTTAAAACTTTGTGTTCTATCATCTGTATGTGATGTTTAAGCGCTTTCGATTGTTTTGATGATGATGATGATGATGATGATGGTGATGGTTCCTTTCTATGATGTGCTGTTTGCAGGCAGACACCAAGGTGTGTTTATCTCACCTCTCATCAAATATAAAAATATTTAATCATTTTTGGCTGTTTTAATACACAAAAATTCAGTGATACCAATTTCCTCAGTTTTCCGGACATTTTCTGCTCACATCCGATCCTGCTGGAACACCGAATATGGTTAAAGAAAGAAAGCTCAATGTGCTTTGTTCATCAACGAGGCTACGTGTAAAAGCACACTCTGTCACATCACTCTGGGAAAAGTCTTTTTGTTAGTTTGTTTGTTTGCTTGCTTTAATGGAACATTTATAAAGGAATTCTTCCCAGTTATTTATTTTGTCCTTTTAAAGCAAAAAATGTAATTCTTTGATGCCTGGATACGAGCTTCCACCCTGCACGCTCGCAGTTCTGTAACAATCCATGATTATACACAGACCCAGAGACTCGCCCACGCGAGCGAGAGCTGTTAAACGTCTTTTTTTGAACATACGTGTTTTTTGTGTGTTTATCGCACTGGTGTGTTTCTTTTTATCGTTAAAAGTGTCGAATAAAACTGGAAAGGTGTAAACATATAGCTGCTTAAAGGCTATCTGCTGATTTTTATTTTTTAAGTCTGCTAGTAAAAATGCATGATCATTTAATCCACAATATCTCCACACTCCATAACGTTGTTACAGTATGCGATAAACCAAATGGGGCATGAATACGTTTTGATGTTTTTAAGCAGATCGAGATGAGAAGAGTCCCACTCTTGAGAATGTTATCCGTCAGGAGTCCAGTGCCACACACTAAATATAGTCATGAGTTTCTTTTCAGTCAAAACCTTCAGCTGATGATGATGAGCAGCTCCCAAGGCTTCCTCCAAAACTCCCATCATTGTTCCTGTCCTTATTTAGCAAAGATGATTTTCTCAGCCAGGGCTCTGGGGAGTGTCGTTTCTGCCACCTCTTCACAACATTTGACAGCTCTGAGCTCCTTGTTTGACAGCAGGAGGCAAACAGTCGTTAGATTCCAGCCAAACTGCGTCACGGGGAAGGACGTTCAACCAACCAGATCAGGAACTGGCATTTCGACACACTGCCCAGCTTGGAACGTTTACACTTACTGTTGCTAGTTTTTTTTTTTCCTGCAGTCTGGGACGGTGATGTAGGAGGAGGTGAAGATGAGCGATGGGATTCATGATCTAGCCTTATTCTTTTACGACTAATGCTAATCCCTTCACATAATATCTGTACTATAAAGTTGCCAGCAGTGTTCTTATAGCTGGCTGCCCTGGTGATAACGTTTTTAGTCGTTAGTCAGAGCGACTAGCATATGACTCTTTCTGGCAAGATGAAAGATTTGTAGTTTGTGTATAAAATTCGGCAGTGTTTTTGATATCATATCATAAGAGGTGAAGGGGAAGCAGTGTGTTTGCCCTCTGACACGGATCACATGACCTCTACTGGCTTCACTCCCATTGGTAGTCTCTGCATTGAGTCGTTTTGCATTTGCATAAACTTTGTTGTGTCACTGATGTGGACACACCCACATCTAATGCTCAACGTCGCTCATGTAGCTGGAAGTCATTGAAAATAAATAATCTCCGGTCTCTTGGTCACTGTGACTCGCTGTATACGTGTGAATATAGCGTTGGGGTGCTTTTATATATGCAGCATCGTATAATAAAGCAGTCCAAGAGTGTTTGAGTCAGGTTGTCTCAGTCTGCTTCGATTGCAGGAAGAAAGCGATTCAAATCGACTCTGAATCGACTCGCCTGCATGAAGTGAAGCAAACAAACTAAACAAAAGGAAGGAAGTGATTCAAATCGACTCTGAATAGACTCTGAATCGACTCGTCTCCATGAAGTGAAGCAAACAGACTAAACAAAAGGAAGGAAGTGATTCAAATCGACTCTGAATAGACTCTGAATATACTCTGTATAGACTCTGAATTGACTTGCCTGCATGAAGTGAAGCAAACAAACTAGACGAAAGGAAGAAGATTATTCGAATCGACTTTAAATCGACTCGTCTGCATGAAGTGAAGCAAACAAACTAAACAAAAGGAAGAAAGTGATTCAAATCTTCTTGGAATCGACTCAAAATCGACTCTCAATAGACTCTGAATTGACTTGCCTGCATGAAGTGAAGCAAACAAACTAAACAAAAGGAAGAAAATGATTTGAATTGACTCTCAATCGACTCTGAATCGACTCGCCTGCATGAAGTGAAGCAAACAAACTAGATGAAAGGAAGAAAGCTATCCGTATTGACTCTGAATCGATTCTGAATTGACTCACCTGCATGAAGTGAAGCAAACAAACTAAACGAAAGGAAGAAAGCGATTTGAATCAACTCAGAATAGGCTCTGAATAGACTCTGAATCGACTCAACTGCATGAAGTGAAGCAAACAAACCAGACGAAAGGAAGAAAGTTATTCAAATCAACTCTAAATCGACTCTGAATAGACTCTGAATCGACTCGCCTACACGAAGTGAAGCAAACAAACTAAACAAATCAGTTTCTCACTGACTTTGACTCACCATAAACAAACTAACAGGTGTGAAAGCACAATAAGACCAATAGGACCAAAAAAAAAGTCTTTGCATTTTCATATTTTCTTCCTTCAGGTCCTGTGAATCTTCCTGGCGTGAACCCAACACCTCCTGACATTTGTCCTGAATGAAAGGAAGCACAGAAATAAACAGAGTTTTGGCAATCCCCGCTTTCTTTATCTTCCCTCCCGGCTTAATCCATCACTCGCTATCGAAGAAAAAAAGAGTATGTTTGAAAGCCGAACTGATGAAGAGACCGGTGTGGAAAAAAAGACAAGTGCTAAAAATGATCACGGCTCAGGGTACAGGTGAGGATGAAATCATTTCCATTGCGTACAAATTGTTTGACCTGCTTTTGCTCTCGGGGTGTGTGACGCAATCTCATCTTTCCCTTGGCCTCGCTAAACATAGAGTCACCTATCTTTAGGCTTTCACACTTACTGAAGATTTGCTTGCTGCTGTAGCACAGTGGAGCATCCAGACAGATACTACGCTCTAAATAGTGTTTTGATTAATGGACGTATTTCCAGAACAGCAGCTATGAGCTAATATGCGAGTACGAAGAGCTTGACCTTGAACACCATGAACAATATGTGGTGGCATGAAAAATAGAAAGCGCGTGGCCCAGAGGTGTGAAAAAACGAACATGTGAAAATGCACTTAAATACTTTTACACATCCGCATGATCTGATGACTCTTCTGACTTGTCTGTAAGTGTAGCGTCTGGCTTTTATTATTTGCCGAATTGGCTTTCGAAGCCTCGGTGTGATAAATTACCTCAACAGATTCTTTTTTATTTCTTCTACACTCACACTAGAGATGATTTGATCTGAGTGTGCAGTGTGATGCTCTGGCTAATGTTCTTCTGGGAAACTTTGGGTCCTGCATTCATATAGATGTTACTTTGACACCTATCACCTACTGTCCTTTTTCTGGAGAATAATGTGACCTGACACACTGCAGCAATAGATCTGGAACTGTTTGAGGAACATGACACAGAGTTCAAGGTGTTGCCTTGAAAATCTCCAGATCCTAAAAGTCTGTGGGATGTGCGGGACAAACAAGATTAATCCATGGAGACTCCACCTCAGAACTTACATGGAGGATCCACATCAGAACTTACATGGAGACTCCACATCAGAACTTACCTGGAGAACTTGACCTCAGAACTTACCTGGAGAACTTGACCTCAGAACTTACCTGGAGAACTTGACCTCAGAACTTACCTGGAGAACTTGACCTCAGAACTTACCTGGAGAACTTGACCTCAGAACTTACCTGGAGAACTTGACCTCAGAACTTACCTGGAGGTGTTTTTGATTCAATCTGGACACTTTCATCAGACCGAATAAAGTCAATAAATCTTGCACGAGGTTCAAGAATCATATGGTGTGTTATGTGCCTAAGTATCCAACTCACTGGATCTATTTCTTCCACAAAAATCATTATGTCTTATGGATAAAATGATGAATTAACGGTAAGTTGTGCTAGATCATGTGATCATATTCGTTAAACTAATGATTTAATGACTTCACCTCAGGGACTCCACCTCAGAACTTACCTGGAGACTTCACCTCAAAACTTACCTGGAGACTGAACCCCAGAACCTTATTTGGAGACTTCACCTCAGAACTTCCATTTTTCAACGGTCTCTTGATTTTATGTTACATCACATGACATTTGAAAGCACAGAAAGACACTGCTTTCTCAGTCCTTATTTTCTATTCCTAATTTTTTTTCAGGTGCAAAGGAAAGTGCTGTTTTTTAAAACCTGTGGTCTCTTGGTGCCATTTAATAAAGAACCACATCTCAGATGCTCCTTTTCAGGAAAGATCTGGCAACCTCAGAGGTGTGATCTCTGGTCACACCTCTGACAGGTCATTTCTATCATCTGATATTCGCCGTAAGAAGTTGCATAACCCAACTCTGAAGACGAGGAACTTTCCCAACGTAAATGTTGATGTAACTTTTAGACCTTGATTAGAGCCTGATGTGAATGTAGGAAAATGTTGCTCTTGACATGGTTGTGGTTGAACTTCAGCTCAGGATTATTTCTCAGTTCACTTTCCATGTCATCTGAACTTCTCATATTTTTTTGCGGCTTGTGAACTACATGACCACTTAGTGCTGCGCTCTAAGTCATGCTGTGGTCTGATAAACCCAGACAAGTTATATAATGGTCATGAAGATGTACAGTCAGTCCTGGGGAAAATACACACAGGTAGATAGATCTGATTCTTGTGTGCGTTGGAGAGTTTCTACATCTCATTTTAAAACTGGATATAAAGAATTCATACATATTTAACTCCTAGGACATTGTTTTCCTTTTGCTGTACAAAATATACCAGTCCACCTTTTGATATTCCCTCTGGTCAGTGCTTTATAGACTGCTAGTCTTCTGGGATACATCTCAATATGTCAGCTTCGCACATTTGGCCCCAGATTATTCGGTTCAATTTTTTTGTCAGATTGGATGAAGTCTCTTTAGTGAGCAGCAATTTTTACGTCTTGCCACAGAGTCAGATTGTGATCTTAGATTTGACCGGATCATGAACCGAACATGTTGCCCTGTATATGAATGCATTTACCTTTCCTTCACCTTTGACCAGTTTCTCAGTCCCTGTGAAACCCCTGCGGGTCCTACTTGCAACCGCTCCAAGTGGGTCTCCAGCATGGGAGGCGGGCCTCCAACAAGGAGGCTAAAGGCTGCAGCTGCTAGCGTCAGTCGCCATTTTGCCTCTTGAGTTCAGGGGAGTGAGGTTTACCTGCACAGCACCTTACCACTGTTACACTTATCCCCCTAAACCTCACTCCCATCCGGGTCACGGCACCAATGTAGCCCCCACGGGTCCTACTCACACCCGCTCCAAGCAGGTCTCGAGCCCGGGTCTCCGGCATGGGAGGTGCGCGCTCTAACACTACCGTTGGGACTACCATGGGAGGTGGACAAGCACCTTACCGCTGGCCTCCGTTTCAGCTGCCTATGAAAAACATCCTCACAGCCTGGTGCTACCATCACCATGCTTCACTGTGGGGATGGTGATGAACAGCTTTTACTTTGTCCCAAGGCCAAATCAATCATAACACAATTTTCCACACATCTGCTAAATCTAAAACAGGATCTAATTTACCATTTTTTCCTCCCCACTATTCCCTAACATCAGGATTGGAGTTGATCTGTGAACAGATTCTCCTAGCTGAGATGTAGATCTATCAAAATTATCTTGCTCTCTTGGCTTACTTCTCTGAAGTAAATCCACTCTTTACCCAGTCACTGACTCTTGGTGAATGGCTTCCTTTAGGCAGAGATTTAATTGTGTCAAATTCTTTCGATTTTTCTTAAAGGATGGATTTAATAATGCTCTGTAGGATTTTCAAAACAAACCCTGATTAATAATGATTTATAACTCCAGGTCTTGATGATGTTTTCTCAGGCATGTTTAAAAAAGGCCTGTTTTCAGGCATGAGCAGACTTCATGATCTTCAAGGATTAGGCGTATTTATACTGAAGTCACGTGACGTTTTAATCGTACAAGTTGATGCCATTTCAGTATTGTAGCCTCATGTGAAATGTTTTCTCATCCAGCCCCAACGCCCGGTAGGCCCGACCCTTTTCTACTAAACACTACTCACACTATTTATACTACAAAATGACATATAATAGCGCATGAGTATGAGATTTGGGACGCACCATGTGTGTTTTTGTGTAAAATCATTGCATAAAATCCCAGTTTAGTCCATTTCAGAACGGTACAACGTGGAAAAGTTCAGTGAGGGGTTAACTCTTATCCAAGGCATTTGGTTTGTTAAAAATTATGATTTCTTTGTTTCTTTCCACAGCAGACTTGTTAAGACGACTGCTCCTAGCCTTCAGTAGGTTTCTTTCATTTCCACTTGGGATGTGTGCTCTTTAAAAAGTAGGCTAGTCTAACCCTGTTTTTAAATATTTCGTCACCTATTTTAAAAAGTACAGCGCCTCTGAGGTGACATGGCAGATATTTTTTTAATAAGCAGTGACCACAAATTATTACACTGAGATATTTGGTATATCAACATAACAATTTGTGGCCATGAGATACCAGAGGTCTTGGTGTGTAACAGGAGTTTACATTTTAATATTTTGTGGAAACGTCATGTTTAATACGTGGCCAAAAGAATGCACTTAATGTGACGTAGGCTAATGGTATACTCATGTTGCAACTTCAGCGAACGTGTAATATTATCAATCTTCCAGGCCATGATGGTTTAACTCAGTTTCTGTCTCTGTGTCTCAATTCAATCGTCTCTGTATTTTGTGGCTGCAGTATAGATTTTGAGAGACTTGGCCTTGGTGTATAAATCCATGGACTAAAACTTTTGTTACTGAGAAAGAATCAATGAAGTGGTTGCATGATGGTTGTTGTGTTACTGAGAAACATTACAAAGCTATATTATTCCAAAGGACAACACTTTTACTCATTATACTGTATATATTATTAAAAACTCACAGTTGTGTGTAAAAGGATGAGTATATTTTCTCCTTGGCTCAGTATTTAATGCTCCAAATTACTCATGAAAAAGGCTGTCAGTTCAAATCCCAGCCATGTTGATCTCTTGAGCAAAACCCTTATCCCTCTCTGCCCCAGGGGGGCTGTATCATAGCTGACCCTGCGCTCTGACCCCAGCTTCTTAACACTGAAAAGAATTCTATTTCAATGTGCACATGAGGCTGTCTGCCCCGAGTCTGGCTCCTCTTAAGGTTTCTTTCTCGTGTCGTCTTGGGGAGTTTTTCCTTCACCATTGTTGCCACTGGATTGTACATAAGGGGCTTAAATCTACCTCCTACTTCTACATTTCTGTAAAGCGGCAGTGCAACAATGTCAATTGTTAAAAGTGCTATACAAAAATAATTGAATTGAATTTTTTCCCAGATCAGGAAACGGGCAGCTACACCAACAATGGTTCCACTTCCTCTCTGTTCTTAGTGAACCCCTGTGAGGTATTTGAGGTATGATAATGGGAAGAGAGAAGGCTAAAGTGCATGCTTACTGCTGTAATTTTTTTATAGTTCAGTTTTCATACAACTGCTTATTGCTGCTGGACAAATGAAGCTCAGGTCTTAAGCCATGTCTCCTAAGGCTTTGAGGCATTTTATACCATTCTGACAGACAGCGACACGCATTTGACATTAATTTTCATGTTTTATTCTGTGAATACAAGGGTATATATTCACTATACACTGTAGCATTCTATACACTATACTATACCACTCTATACAATATACTATACACTACACTGATCTGTTTTATGCACTATAACAATCTATACACTATACTAATCTATACTATACACTATACTACTCTATACTATACACTATACTACTCTATACTGTACACTATACTACTCTATACTATACATTATACTACTCTATACTATACATTATACTACTCTATACTGTACACTATACTACTCTATACTGTACACTATACTACTCTATACTATACATTATACTACTCTATACTATACACTATACTACTCTATACTGTACACTATACTACTCTATACTGTACACTATACTACTCTATACTATACATTATACTACTCTATACTATACATTATACTACTCTATACTGTACACTATACTACTCTATACTATACATTATACTACTCTATACTATACATTATACTACTCTATACTATACACTATACTACTCTATACTATACACTATACTACTCTATACTGTACACTATACTACTCTATACTATACATTATACCACTCTATACTATACATTATACTACTCTATACTGTACACTATACTACTCTATACTGTACACTATACTACTCTATACTATACATTATACCACTCTATACTATACATTATACTACTCTATACTGTACACTATACTACTCTATACTATACACTATACTACTCTATACTATACACTATACTACTCTATACTGTACACTATACTACTCTATACTATACATTATACCACTCTATACTATACATTATACTACTCTATACTGTACACTATACTACTCTATACTATACACTATACTACTCTATACTATACATTATACCACTCTATACTATACATTATACTACTCTATACTATACACTATACTACTCTATACTGTACACTATACTACTCTATACTATACACTATACTACTCTATACTGTACACTATACTACTCTATACTATACATTATACTACTCTATACTGTACACTATACTACTCTATACTATACACTATACTACTCTATACTGTACACTATACTACTCTATACTATACACTATACTACTCTATACTATACACTATACTACTCTATACTGTACACTATACTACTCTATACTATACACTATACTACTCTATACTATACACTATACTACTCTATACTATACATTATACTGCTCTATACTGTACACTATACTACTCTATACTATACATTATACTACTCTATACTGTACACTATACTACTCTATACTATACACTATACTACTCTGTACTATACACTATACTACTCTATACTATACATTATACTACTCTATACTGTACACTATACTACTCTATACTATACACTATACTACTCTATACTATACACTATACTACTCTATACTATACATTATACTACTCTATACTGTACACTATACTACTCTATACTATACACTATACTACTCTATACTATACACTATACTACTCTATACTATACATTATACTACTCTATACTGTACACTATAGTATAATGGAGTAGTATAGTATAGTATAGTATAGTATAGTATAGTATAGTATAATGGAGTAGTATAATGTAGTATATAGAGTAGTGTAGTATATAATGGTGTAGTGTACAGTATAGAGTAGTTTAATGTAGTATATAGAGTAGTAAAGTATATAATGGTGTAGTGTATAGAATGGAGTAGTATAGTGTATAGAATGGTGTAGTGTATAGTATGGAGTAGTATAGTGTATAGAATGGTGTAGTGTATAGTATAGACTAGTATAGTGTATAGAATGGTGTAGTGTATAGTATAGAGTAGTATAGTGTATAGAATGGTGTAGTGTTTAGAATGGAGTAGTATAGTGTATAGAATGGTGTAGAGTATAGAATAGACTAGTATAGTGTATAGAATGGTGTAGTGTATAGTATAGAGTAGTATACTGTATAGAATGGTGTAGTGTATAGTATAGAGTAGTACAGTGTATAGAATGGTGTAGTGTATAGTATAGAGTAGTATACTGTATAGAATGGTGTAGTGTATAGAATGGAGTAGTATAGTGTATAGAATGGTGTAGTGTATAGAATGGAGTAGTATAGTGTATAGAATGGTGTAGTGTATAGTATAGAGTAGTATAGTGTATAGAATGGTGTAGTGTATAGTATAGAGTAGTATAGTGTATTAAATGGTGTAGTGTATAGTATAGAGTAGTATAGTGTATTAAATGGTGTAGTGTATAGTATAGAGTAGTATAGTGTATAGAATGGAGTAGTATAGTGTATAGAATGGTGTAGTGTATAGAATGGAGTAGTATAGTGTATAGAATGGTGTAGTGTATAGTATAGAGTAGTATAGTGTATAGAATGGTGTAGTGTATAGTATAGAGTAGTATAGTGTATTAAATGGTGTAGTGTATAGTATAGAGTAGTATAGTGTATAGAATGGTGTAGTGTATAGAATGGAGTAGTATAGTGTATAGAATGGTGTAGTGTATAGAATGGAGTAGTATAGTGTATAGAATGGTGTAGTGTATAGTATAGAGTAGTATAGTGTATTAAATGGTGTAGTGTATAGTATAGAGTAGTATAGTGTATAGAATGGTGTAGTGTATAGAATGGAGTAGTATAGTGTATAGAATGGTGTAGTGTATAGAATGGAGTAGTATAGTGTATAGAATGGTGTAGTGTATAGTATAGAGTAGTATAGTGTATAGAATGGTGTAGTGTATAGTATAGAGTAGTATAGTGTATAGAATGGTGTAGTGTATAGAATGGTGTAGTGTATAGTATAGAATGGTGTAGTGTATAGAATGGTGTAGTGTATAGTATAGAGTAGTATAGTGTATAGAATGGTGTAGTGTATAGTATAGAGTAGTATAGTGTATAGAATGGTGTAGTATAGTGTATAGAATGGTGTAGTGTATAGAATGGTGTAGTATAGTGTATAGAATGGTGTAGTGTATAGAATGGTGTAGTGTATAGTATAGAATGGTGTAGTGTATAGAATGGTGGTGTGTATAGTATAGAATGGTGTAGTGTATAGAATGGTGTAGTATAGTGTATAGAATGGTGTAGTGTATAGAATGGTGTAGTGTATAGTGTATAGAATGGTGTAGTGTATAGTATAGAGTAGTATAGTGTATAGAATGGTGTAGTGTATAGTATAGAGTAGTATAGTGTATTAAATGGTGTAGTGTATAGTGTATAGAATGGTGTAGTGTATAGTATAGAGTAGTATAGTGTATTAAATGGTGTAGTGTATAGTATAGAGTAGTATAGTGTATAGAATGGTGTAGTGTATAGTATAGAGTAGTATAGTGTATTAAATGGTGTAGTGTATAGTATAGAGTAGTATAGTGTATAGAATGGTGTAGTATAGTGTATAGAATGGTGTAGTGTATAGAATGGTGTAGTGTATAGTATAGAGTAGTATAGTGTATAGTATAGAGTAGTATAGTGTACAGTATAGAGTAGTATCACTATACTACACTATACTACTCTATACTATACACTATACTACTCTATACTGTACACTATACTACTCTATACTATACACTACACCATTCTATACACTATTCACTACTCTATACTATACACTACACTATTCTATACACTATACTATTCTATACTATGCACTTCACCATTCTATACACTATACTACTCTATACTATACACTACACCATTCTATACACTATTCACTACTCTATACTATACACTACACTACACCATTTAATACACTATACTACTCTATATTGTACTATAATATAATATACACTATTCTGCTCTATACCTAATGTCATTCTTTACACCATACTATCCTATAGACTATAGTCTATCTTCGACTATTCCAGAAGCATACTGTTATAGGAAAATAAACTGGGTGGTGTGATAAACCACCTCCAGGTTGATCGCTTTTATCTGTTTACAGTTACATTCCACAAAGCAGCTTAGTTCCTGTTATCACTTACATTCTGACAGGTAAAAATAGTTGTTTCCTTACCAGAAGCTGCGTTATTTACACTTATAAAAATGTAAGCACTGTGGAGTCATAAAGCACATAGTAGCCCTTGTTTAGAGATGAATAACTTCAGACATAAAAGGCACATAAAATGGATAAACCTAGCAGCCAAGATTCAGCCAAATATTTCCCAGATCTATGCACTACTAGACAAACACACTTGTGAATCGAAGCAGTAAATAAAGAATAAAGAACGATGGAGAGAGACGAGTAGGAGGAAGACTTTTCCCAAGGAGACATAGTCATGTGACACGGACAGAAATTCTCTAGATAAACAGAAACAAGAAGGAGGATCAAGTATGAAGGGATCTCTTTTATTTATTTTTATATTTTTCTCTCTGCTGTTCATTCAGTCACTCATTCGTTTGTGCTTTGTAAAAGTATTGTACAGTTTCACTGAAGATAAATAAATAAATAAATAAATAAAATTCCTAGGAAAATTCCACATGACCTGCATGTTTCCGAATTCGAAGGACACGGCTTGTCAGAGATGTTCTTACAAGAGGGCGTGTCGCGTGACCGACCTATTCTTTTTGAGGATCGGGTTTTTTGAGAAACCTGTCGGTGCCTTTAAGAGCAGAGACGCTGTTTCCTAAAGTGTGTTGTACATGAACACACACCGTGTGTAATCAACTGAGATTACAGCTCATGGTGGGAAAACCTTGTGACGTGGCGTAATAGATGATTAATTATACCGGGTGATGTGGTAGAGTGTGTGTGTGTGTGTGTGTGTGTGTGTGTGACGGGGTAAACTGATGCACCTTTTCTCTATTGTTGCATTGCTGCAGGTTTGGTGTCTTTTTCTGTTGGACGTTTTTGCAGCTGGTTTTTCCAAGGTCTTCTTCTTTTCACACACTGCACGACGAGTTTTCATAAATAGCATGCAGGTACACTGACCTTCACAAAGAGGCGAGTCTACTCCGTCAACACACACTCTGTGAGTGTAAACAGTAACGTCGGGATGGAAAACATAGTGTGGAAACAGAGGATGCTGTTGGGCGGAGTGCCGCGGTCAGGGCAAGAGTCGTCCTTAAACACATATACACACACACACATGCACACTTACACACATACACACATACACATAAGCACACTGGCCACTTCAGGTGAAATATTGCTCGTGAGTGGAAACTTGGCCTGCCTGAATTCAGTGCTGAGTAAGAGCACGTCTGTGTTTCTGCGTCTCAGTCCTTAAACACACTCCCAGGCAGTGATACAGTAAGAGAGAGAGAGAGTGTGTGTGAGAGAGAGAGAGAGAGAGAGAGAGAGAGAGAGCAAAACTGTCTGCTGTACTCTGTCTCCTGAGCTGGTCTTGGCGAGCCTCGGCTATAAATTCCAGGAGGAGATGGAAACACAAACATGCCCTTACACAACTCAGGCTAGTGATCTCTCTCTCTCACTCTCTCTCTCTTTCTCTCTCACTCTCTCCTTTCTTCATACTCTTTCTAGCTTACTCGTCTTTTTCTCCATCCCCCCACCCATTTTCTCAGTTCCTTTCTCTCAGTTTCTTTCACCCTACTGTTCTCTCAGTATCAAGGTCCGCCCTGTCCAAACCGCAACATAGCAGATGACATTTTGCTTAAAGCTTATGATGTGTCAGGAAAACCCAATTTCACTGTACACATGACTATGAGTATACACTATACTATTCTATACTATACATTATACTACTCTATACTATACTACTCTATACACTACACCATTCTATACACTATACTATTCTATACACTACACCATTCTATACATTATACTACTCTATACACTACACCATTCTATACACTATACTATTCTATAATATACACTACACCATTCTATACACTATACTATTCTATACACTACACCATTCTATACACTATACTATTCTATACACTACACCATTCTATACATTATACTACTCTATACTATACACTACACCATTCTATACACTATACACTACACCATTCTATACACTATACTACTCTATAATATACACTACACCATTCTATACACTATACTTCTCCATTCTATACACTACACCATTCTATACACTATACTACTCCATTCTATACACTATATTACTCTATACTATACACTACACCATTCTATACACTATACTACTCTATACTATACACTACTCCATTCTATACACTATACTACTCTATACACTACACCATTCTATACACTATACTACTCTATACTATACACTACACCATTCTATACACTATACTACTCCATTCTATACACTATACTACTCTATACACTACACCATTCTATACACTATACTACTCTATACTATACACTACTCCATTCTATACACTATACTACTCTATTCTATACACTACACCATTCTATACATTATACTACTCTATACACTACACCATTCTATACACTATACTACTCTATACTATACACTACTCCATTCTATACACTATACTACTCTATACTATACACTACACCATTCTATACACTATACTACTCTATACTATACACTACACCATTCTATACACTATACTACTCCATTCTATACACTATACTACTCTATACACTACACCATTCTATACACTATACTACTCTATACTATACACTACTCCATTCTATACACTATACTACTCTATTCTATACACTACACCATTCTATACATTATACTACTCTATACACTACACCATTCTATACACTATACTACTCTATACTATACACTACTCCATTCTATACACTATACTACTCTATACACTACACCATTCTATACACTATACTACTCTATACTATACACTACTCCATTCTATACACTATACTACTCTATTCTATACACTACACCATTCTATACATTATACTACTCTATACACTACACCATTCTATACACTATACTACTCTATACTATACACTACTCCATTCTATACACTATACTACTCTATACACTACACCATTCTATACACTATACTACTCTATACTATACACTACTCCATTCTATACACTATACTACTCTATTCTATACACTACACCATTCTATACATTATACTACTCTATACACTACACCATTCTATACACTATACTACTCTATACTATACACTACTCCATTCTATACACTATACTACTCTATACTATACACTACACCATTCTATACACTATACTACTCTATACTATACACTACTCCATTCTATACACTATACTACTCTATACTATACACTACACCATTCTATACACTATACTACTCCATTCTATACACTATACTACTCCATTCTATACACTACACCATTCTATACACTATACTACTCTATACTATACACTACTCCATTCTATACACTATACTACTCTATACTATACACTACACCATTCTATACACTATACTACTCTATACTATACACTACTCCATTCTATACACTATACTACTCTATACTATACACTACACCATTCTATACACTATACTACTCTATACTATACACTACTCCATTCTATACACTATACTACTCTATACTATACACTACACCATTCTATACACTATACTACTCCATTCTATACACTACACCATTCTATACACTATACTACTCTATACTATACACTACTCCATTCTATACACTATACTACTCTATTCTATACACTACACCATTCTATACATTATACTACTCTATACACTACACCATTCTATACACTATACTACTCTATACTATACACTACTCCATTCTATACACTATACTACTCTATACTATACACTATACTACTCTATACTATACACTACACCATTCTATACACTATACTACTCTATACTATACACTACTCCATTCTATACACTATACTACTCTATACTATACACTACACCATTCTATACACTATACTACTCTATACTATACACTACTCCATTCTATACACTATACTACTCTATACTATACACTACACCATTCTATACACTATACACTACACCATTCTATACACTATACTACTCTATTCTATACACTTCACCATTCTATATGCTATACTACTCTATACTATACACTATACTACTCTATACTATACACTACACTATTGTATAAACTATAGTAGACTCTACCATACACTACAATACTCTATACTATACCCTGAACCATTCTATACACTATACTATTCTATACAATATACTACTCTACACTATACACTCCACCATTCAATACACTACATTACTCTATACTATACTCTACCAAACTATACCATATACGTACTATACACTATATATATCTATATATATTATACTATACGGTAGATTTTTTTTTATACGGTAGATTTTTTTCTTTTTTCAACTATTTTGTAAATTATACCATTCTTATACCTTATTCTAATATTATACTATACACTATACTGTTAGTATCAGTATTATTAATATACTATACACCAAATTATTCACTATTCTGTACTATACAAAAACACCATTCTGTATTATTATACTATATTATGCACTAGATTTAAATGATTCACTGTATAATACTATACAATATACCTTTCTACACTGTATTGTACTATGTTTTAGACTATACTACTTCCCAGAGTAACACAATGTACTGTATACTAAAGATACTAAAACGCTGTTATAGGGAAATAAATGATGTGATGGTGATGGTGTGATGAAGTCACTGTCACCGCACAAGTGCTTAGAACGGCTGTAGAATCCTCTGGAGCAATTACACTGTAATTCATACATAAACACATTTGTGGTAGAAGAGGAATAAAACACTTTGGGACAGAAAGGGTTGGAGAAAAAAGAAATCAGCCTCGGTGGTTGGTGACAGTATCTCTGTTTCTCATCAGTCCACCGCACCATCACACCAGCGGGTCGTGGATTATTTTCCTTTAACAGCACAACCCCATGTGTTTTATTCCTCTTATACCACACTGATTTTTGCAGATGAAGAGAAATAACCAACAATCTGATTTTTAATGCGTTTTAAGATTAATATCTTAAATATGATTATTTATTCATGTCAAGATGGTCTCACTTGTGCGCAAAAGTAACAAATCCAGTGGGTTTGAGGAAGAGGAAGAGGAAGAGGAGGAAGCTACGGTTTGTGTCTTTTCATATGACTTTCTTTGAACTAAAATGCTGGAATTTAGACAGTTTTCTCATGCTCGTGACGAAGGCACCAGCAGGTAATCACCTATAACAATAAAAGAATATTTCGAGTATAATTTATAATCAGTCCCTTCATGATTTCAGGGGTTTTTTTTGTCATTGTTACAGCCAGAAATGCTAGATTTTGAAGGAGCTTTTAATTTTTGTGCTTTTTTTTTGCCCTTTTAGGGGATCTGGCTGAATGCTTGGAACAAATCTGTGGAAAACCTGTGGTCATTTTGAAACATTTCAATCTCCTGCTAATATTGCTGAGCTTGCTTTATTTAGCTTTAATTTTTTGTGACCACAAAATCTGAAGTTTTATCTAAGAAGAATGCTCTATACAATGTCAGAAGAAAAGGGTACAGCGGAGGTACAATTTTGTTCCTAGTGGAACAAAAAATATAATGGTTACCTTTAAAGGTACACAATAGGTCCTTAGGGTACAATTACGTTCCCAAAACACGTTATAAAGGTACAGCTAGAGGTACAAAATTGTACCCTTCAGGGTCCCACCACCACAGTGATGGCCACTTGTACCTTAAATGGTACAGTTTTGTACCTTTCTTTCTGAGAGTGTATAATGTACACCGTACTCCTCACTCTCACTTCCTCTTCGCCTCTCTTTAACCCCCTTTCTCTCTCTCTCTCTCTCTCTCTCTCTCTCTCTCTCTCTGTTTTTTTGACGCTTACTCGAATAAAGGAAGTCCTGTGCTAACATGCTGAGCTAGTGGAAAACTAGCCCAGTGACCAGAGGAAGCAATAATCCAGTGTGTCCTGCCTGATATGGCCCCTTTACTCATTTGCGTAAGCTTGTGTAACTGCGTTTTTTCTTGAGTGCTTCCTCCTCCTTGTCGCCTTACTCAGTACTAATCTCATTTCATGTGATCAATACACACACACACACACACACACTCGCACGTTTCTCAGTGAAGCTGACTGAAGAGAACACAATGTGTCTTCTGATTGTGGGGGTCACATGGTGCTGGAATGTGAAACCAGCGCTATTCTTGTCGCACAACACACTCCTTCAGACGTCGCCCACCCAAAATCCTTCGCTAAATAAACAGCCTTATCTTCGATCTCGATAAGACGTCACCCAGGCCGTGCCCGACGTCGCTGGTTTACGGTAAAATCGGGGCGAACATGTCAGAATGCACAAGCGCGGGAGAGAATATTTCATTTTTATCTGAGATGAAGTGAAAGCTTTAATTGGTTTGTAATGATAAGGAGTTTTTGAGGCTAGATTCTGCATACCATTTGTAACTCTATAGTAATAAATAAATAAGTAAGTAAATAAATAAATAAATAAATAAATAAATAAATAAATAATTTTCAGTGTTAAATCTAAGAAAATAATTATTTAATATATTTTTTTAATCTCATAAACTATTTATTTTCAAAGGTTTCTTTGCTGTATTCGCCCTTAAAATTATTATTATTATTATTTATTTATTTATTTATTTATTTTTCACAGAATTATCAGATACACTAACTAGCATCCATGCTAATCACATCAGCACAATAAAGACTTAATGATTTACTGATAATTTTCTTTTTTTTTCTTCTTTTTTTTTGGCAATAAATGATTTACTTTCTATCCACAGTTCAAGCAACGCTTCTTACGTCACGACCTTGTCAGTCCAGATCACGGTATCACTGACCAAAAAAAAGACAAAAAAACAGAGGGAACTCTTCTTTTCATCTTCTGATGATGGTGTTTAGGAAATTCAGATGATGCAACTTCCTGTTAAAGTTCATCAGGAGTATTTTATAGGGGTGAATGACGTGTTATTCCGGTTACAGGGTACAGAGCAAATAAAAATTCATCTACTTATCTGACATTTTCAATCAGTATAAATAAATGAAAGTCTGTCGGCTTTCAGTGTGTTTTAGACGTGTGTTTTTTCCTCTGTTGGATAAACTTACACAGAATTTTACCGGTTGAAGATCAAATCTGAGCTGCTTTTTAGATGAACAAGCACTTGGAGCATCTCAGAGAGCAGAAATGGGTTTGATATCAACATTTACTTTGAAGACACAAACACTTGTTTGTTTTCTGGAACTTTTCTATGAATATATCGCCCATAAAAGGCTTGGGAAGAACAGAAATCCTTCTGAAACACTACAAAGTCCTGAGTGTCTACTATCATATGAGCTTCATATTAACCTCCACTGTGGAGTGAGACATGACAAAGACACTCAATCATCAACATGGACACAACAAAAACAGGAGAAACTCAATTTTTTAGTCTCTGGTAAATGATATAAGTGTAAAAATACTTGTCGGTGAAACACACATAGAATCACTCTCTTGGTTTATTTTGTATGGATGCGTGGCTGTTATCTTGGTGCTACAAAGAAGTGAAAAATAAAACCATAATGCAGAAGGATCTCTGTGGTGGAAAATGATTATTTAGCTCATATCCTGTGACTATAACAAAACAGTATATTCATAACAGTTCAAGAGCCACGGATGAGCATTAAGAGGCTCTCTACAGTGTGTCACTAATATGTAATGACGTGTGTAAAGGGTTTAAGTCCTTTCTTCTCTCATGATATCTACAAGACAAACCGAGGCATTGTTCAGACTGAATGTCTGAGCTCATGTCTCTGACCGAGATACAGCTTTTATTTCAACGGTTTCTTCATAAACCTGATCAGAACTTTCTCTACGGACTTTGCCTTTTAACTTGAAACGAGATTAGGAGCAAAGGCCACCGCTGGTGCAAACCATAAAGCGCTACGCCTCTAGCTTATACTGTGTGTAATCCATTAGTCAATGATGAAATGTCAGTGTGTCGTCCTGTCCATGTGTACACTGTATTATAACTTAGTGTAACACCTACACTAAGTCCTGTGATTACATTCAGCGTACGATTTGGTCCGTAAATGGGAAAGGCAGCTGCTTATTTTAAAATAAGAAACACACACACCCGTTACAATGATGAATGTCCAGTGACACTTCATATTAAAGGTCTTTGTAGGTCTTTTGCATAGATCAACAGTGACTCAGTGTGTTTTTCGTTCATGAGGTAGAACGTGCCAAGCGTGGGCATAATCAAACGTTCTCCTCTGAAGTGCTTGTGATTCCAGCTGTCATATTACGTCTGTGTCAAAACCCCAGAGAGACTTGAGGTTGAATCAAATGGGTTTGTGGTAAACTCTAACACCCGGGGAAAATGTCAGAGGACCAGCCCTGTAATGCAGTAATGCAGTAATGCAGTGATTCCGGCTTTGGGAGACAGACGGCTCGGAGAGAAAATCTCTGTTTACACCGTGTGTAGCTTTTTATTAAGAGTGATTCAATGTTTCCTCACAAGTCGTCTCCATACAGAAAGGTTCTCTGATCTCTGGTGTGTGTGTGTGTGTGTGTGTGTGTGGGTGGGTTTTATGCCTCTAGGCAACTCACATAATCTTCAAGACTCACTATGAACTCCTGACTGGGCAACTTCCTTATCTCTTCCTTATCTTACAGATTTTAAAGGCTGTCAATTGCACTGCCTCATTTGGCTTCAGTGACCTTTGAGAAGAGGAATGAGACCCCACCACCACCACTCCCCACACACCCACACACTCAACTCCGCCTTCCCCGAACAACACTCTAATACATGCCGCCAATTTTTTTCCACACGTTACACGTCGATAGCTAGGTCTGATGTTGTCACTTCCTGTTTTCACGTATCTTATAGCACCTATAGAAGTTGACTCAAACAGCTTGTCGCTTATTTTGTTAGTGACAAAACCAAAAAAAAGGTTTTCCTGCATGGGAAAACCTTCTGACCAATCAGAATGAAGCGTTTCAACAGCACTGTGGTACACACGTAGATATGTATATCGAACGTCTGGGATGCAGTGCCATGGGTGTATGAATATCGTCACCTATTCCAAGCACAGAGAAGACTCGTAGTAATGATCCTCGAACCGGTCTGATGTGACGAGACAGCGCACATGACTGAAATCCCCTGTGCTGCGTTAGTAAGGTTACAGTGCACCTATGCACAGGGTTCATTTAAGTACAAGATGATGCTGAAAAGCTGAACACTGGAGAGTTAGCTGTGAATCCACATAATGAAGCGAGTAAGTATGTTGGTTTGGTTTGTTAATTGGAGCTCTGTGTGTGTGTGTGTAGGAGTGTATATAGTGCAGTTCTGTGCAGTCCTGGCTCTCTGCTCTGCGAGAACATCTGCTTGAGCTCAATAAGCTCCAAATAAAAACCGCAGAAGTGGAAAGTGGCACAAATAAAAATAGGCCTCATGTCCCCTCCGCTCCAGAGGTTTTTGGGAACCAAGTTGACGGCCTCTCGTGGCTGAGAAAGGCCTACATTGGACATTTAGACGAGTATGAGGCTAAGGAAGGTGTTTAGTAGCTACTGATACGTGCTCTGGTTTCATTAAATGCTTTTTTCTTGTTCTACATTTACATAATGTTTGTATTCACAGTTCTCAAATCTGATTGGCTGGCTGGTTTTCATTAATTTTCTAGAACATCGGCTGTGACAGGAAGGGCTGTTTCTATAGTAACTTACTTACAGAGCTTCTATGATGGACAATCCATAAACACACGTGTGGCTAAGTGTTGTAAGGGGTCTCCAGTGTCAGTGCTTTGTAACAGTCTTAGGTCTTAAAGTAACTGTAACTTTAAGACATCTTTCTGACATCTTCACGCTTCTTTGAGATCAAAAGAGAAGAAAGAGAGAGGCCTGTGAGAGGATGACATATTTACAGACAGGTCACATTGTTAAATCAAACTATATGTGGATAAAAAGTATGACATGTCAGTGTTTAATTAGAAATTGTAATCAGTGGCAATCTAAAGAGGAATTATACACTTTGGGAGGTACTGTGATAAAAAAAAAAGTTCCTGCTTCATCACAGCACCTTGTTGTTGATTATTTTCCTATAACAGCACATCTGTAAGGGTTTTATTCTTTATTTAGTGCTATATTTTTATAGGATAAAAAGCTACTGAGGTGAAGTGGGCTAGTTTGAAATGAACAGAGAGAGGTAAGAGCTGATCTCTGAACTGTCGGGTGGCCACAATTCACAGTCCACAGACCACTTCACAGTCACCATCAGTGCAGCTGTGGTGTGGGTGTGTGTATGTGTGAGTGTGTGTGTGTTGGTGTCTGTGTGTGTATGCATGACTTACTAAAAAGGATGAGTTAGGTCTGACAAGTGCATGCCAGGCTTCGTAGTCACCAACTTAAGAGCCCAGAAGAGACTAGGGAAAATCCCCTTTTGCATTTTCACTTTCAACTGCATGCCACTGCACCTACACACTCAGTCCGATTACCAACACATACACTGCAATTACAATAAGCTTTTAGAGCTTTCCAGACTACAGGGACTTTCTTAAGAACATGACTTGAATATTTGGTGACTGAACAAGCGAGGAGGTTATTTTTTTTTTACAACTAATAATGTTTCAGATTTGCATACATACTCTCGTGACCTGTTTCTTATGAGCGTGCTACGCTTGTCTGGATAACAACCACTTCATCCATATTTGGAAAGAAAAGATATCATTCTCAGTATTCTCAGATCCCAGACCTTGAGCAAGGCCCTTAAACTCAATTGTGGATAAATGTGTGTGCAAAATGAAATAAATGTGACCTACTTAAACAATAACCGCTCCTTAGATGTGCTCATTCCAATGATGGACCAATTATGAGCTCAACAAAACAAAACAGACGAGGTAGTGAGAGCTGAAAACTTAAGGGAAATCCGTTTCTTAAGTGTTTATATAGGCAATCAGTTTTTGGGCAGTGGTAGCTCAAGTGGTTAAGGCTCTGGGTTGTTGATTGGAAGGTCAGGGGTCAAGCCCCAGCACCACCCAGCTCCACTGCTGTGCAATTAAGCAAGGCCCTTAACCCTCTCTGCTCCAGGGGTGCTGTATTATAGCTGCCCCTGTGCTCTGACCCCCAACCTCCTCAGCTGGGATATGTGAAGAAAAGAGCTCCATTGTGCTGTAATGTATGTGTGGCAATAATAAAGGCTTCTTGCGCTCAGTTCAGTAATCGATTTATCCTGGCCCGGGTGGTGGTGGAGGAAGGTTTGGAGAATATCCCAGGGAATACACCCTGAATGGAACACTGTGCACATTTACACCTCAAGGCAATTTACAGTAACCAGTTCACTCAGCAGCTGTCAGGATATTTGAATACGCATATTTTTATGTACAGTACATTCTCTCAGGATTCCAGTTAAAATGATTCAAAATAAATAATAAAAAAATTCAAATCATTGGCAAATTGCTGTGGTGTAGGAAGAATAAAACAGCTCAAGGCTTCCTGTTTTAGAAAATTGTTCAACTTCATGACGTGACGATAATTTTAATATGCATAATGCACACAACAGCTGGTGTTTTTAAAACATTTTTTAAAATATGGAACAAATGTTTGTGTAGGTGTGGTTCTTCCTCAAACTGATAACATCTAGATATAGGCTTTGCATGCTGTAACTTTACAATTTCCCCTTAACTGGGACAAAAAAAAAAAACTGTTCCAGCATGACAATGCCCCTGTGCACAAAGCACATAGCTCCATGAAGACATGGTGTGGAGGTGAAGGTTGGAGTGGAAAAGATCTCCTGCACAGAGCTTTCACTCTGATCTGACTCCACACCTCTAAACACCTTTGGGATGAACTGGAACTTCCTTGACATCCAACATCAGTGTCTGCACAAATGCACATACTCTAAAATCTAGTGGAAAGCCGTTCCAGAAGACTGGAAAGCTTATTATGATATGGATTGAGATGTTCATGAAGTGTAGCAGAGTTATAAATGATTTCCTTTGCATGAGTGTAGTGTGTTTAGATGAAAGAAATATGTACATTTTTTAAAATAAATATTGCATAATATTTATATATATATATTATATATATTATCATATATTATATATATATGATATGTGTAGGTGTGTGTGTGTGTGTGTGTGTGTGGTGAGTTGTAGTCAGTTAGGTCCTGCGTGCTGCTGTACAGCGCCATCGAATCAAGATAGAAAATCTCTACGTCATGGAAAGAGTGACGTCGGCTTTAATTAGCCGCTGGGGAAGACTTGTCCCAGACTGGGGGCGGGGCTTAGAGAGAGCAAGAAAGAGAGAGAGAGAGAGAGAGAGAGAGAGAGAGAGAGAGAGAGAGAGAGAGAGACGGACCCGGTGCTGAGTTAGTTGTGCACGAGCTTCATTTATTTATTTATTTGTTTATATCGAATCCATCACGTGTACTACCTTAAACGCGGCTTTTCTTTCCTCTGTGAATTCCGCATTCCCACTAGACCTACGTGTACAATAAAACATTTTATATATATTTATATATAAAATAAAATAAAATAAATAATAAAATGTCTGTGTCCACAGAGAATGGGCGGTGACGTCACGGTTTCCAGCGGCGACAGATATCTCGGTTAAGCCAATAGGGGATTCGCATTAATATCTCTTCGAGCCGTCCTCCCGACGTGGGTCACGTGTCCCCCAGCGACGCTCGGTAGTGGGCGGGGCTTCGCCTCAGATTGAAGGAGGGTGGTAGACAGGCTGGAGTGCGGCTCACGGAGACTTGTGCGAACGCCGCTTGGTGAGTGTCTTATATAAATATATATATATTTATATATCGATATATATATACATTTTTTAAAATGACTTTTCTTTTTTTTGCGGGTGGGGGCGGCATTGCGTGGACAAAATATTTGTTCCTCCAGTTCGCTTTAATTTTCAGCACGCGCTTGGAGCTGAGCTGTAGCTAAGGGTTTTTTTTTTGCATGTATATATATCTCTCTCTCTCTCACTCTGTACCTCAGGAACTGTTTCAGCCCTTTCTTTAACGTTAGCTAGCCAAATTGGCTAGCACTGGGAACTAGCTCATAGTAACGACAAGTGAAGTGAAGTGAAGTGAAGTGAATGGACTGGTCCGGTTTAAAAAACAAAAACAACAACAAAATCTCCACACTGGGTAAATACTGTAAGATAAAGAAGAATGAACGACAATAGGGTGGTTTTTATTATTATTATTAATATTAAGTAAGTAAGTTAGTTAAGTTAGTCAGAATGACAGCGTTCCGTTGGAGAGTAACCGTTATAAGTCGTTGGGATTTAAATATTTAAAAAAAAAAAATACTAATAAAGATTCGAATGCACGCGCGTGTCACGGGCTCCAGCGGCATGATGACAGGTCAGAGAGCTCGAGCTCATTTATTTATCGCTTAAATGAAAATAATATATATATAATATTCACACACGCGCAAAGGGTTCAGGCGTATCGACTGTGACATGGACCTAAAGCGAGATATTAGGTGAGGATAGATAGATAGATAACGGACTGCTTGCTAACGCTTGAGGAAGAAAATAAATAAATAATTAAAGAGCAAAGCACGAGTATGGAGAGAGCAAAACTCTCGAGACCAAGCCTTTCTTCATGGCACAGGTCAGAAATCGTCCTGGTCCCTATAAGAGAATTTAGTCTCGACTTTGCATGATGATAATGTTGTGCATGGTTTGAAAGAGAAAGGTGTTAGCTTCCTTGCTAGCTTGCCTGTCATTTCTGTGTCTGGCTCCTTCTCCCTGGGGCGTTTTAGCTTCTGGAAAGAAAGAAAGGAAGGGATGCTCGATGAAGGATCATGCAGATTTTTTTGGATATTAGGAAGAAGTCCTTGCTGCATGTGTAATGTTCGCTGTCATTGGGGTTTTTTCCCCCTTCTGATTAGTGTGTGTGTGTGTGTGTGTGTGTGTGTGTGGGGTGAGATCCCTCGTGTGGTGGACTTGTACAAGGTTTAGGGATAGAGTGTGTGGAAATGTTGCTTGTGATAAACGTTCTAAGCTTTTGTACTGAATCACAGTAGTAGTGTGTCCTTCTTGGCTTATAGTTATATTTATATATGTTTAATATATGCTGTGTGTGTGTGATGTATAGAAGCGTCCACCCTCTTCGACTCCTCCATTATTCATTATATGTTCAGCTGTCGTATTTTGTAATATTCATGCCCCGGTGATATTTTTGTCACTGAGCATTATTTATACGCGAGGTGCGTGCGAGAGCGAGGCTCCTCGTCATCTAACACACCTGTTAACACACCTGACCCGAGCGTTCGCCACCGGGTTTTGTGCAGGCTCCTTGTGAGAGACGACTTCATGGGTTCGGGTGTAGGTCAGGAAGGAGATCGCCACCTCCTAGTTTAATTTATTTATTTCTCTCTTTCTCGTTTTCTCTCTCTCTATCTTGTTTTCTCTTCCGTTCTCTCTCTCTCTCTCTCTCTCATTTGAACTCTCTCTCTCTCTCTCTCTCTCTCTCTCTCATTTGAACTCTCTCTGTCTCTCTCTCTCTCATTTGAACTCTCTCTCTCTGTCTCTCTCTCTCTCGTTTGAACCCTCTCTTTCTCTCTCGTTTTCTCTCTCTTGTTTGAACTCTCTCATTTTGTCTCTCTCTCGTTTTCTGTCTCTCTCTCTCTCTGGAGCTGAATCTCTTGACGTTGGGCTTCATGATGAAATTCTGCTGATTTAATGAGCGTAGGTGTGCACACGAGTTATGAAATAAATTCCACGAGAACCCAAGGTCTTTAGACTTTTCTTTCCTTCTTTTATTTATTTTCACTCCGCCTTGTAAATGAGTCAGATAAGATATAACCTTGTTTTTACACAGTTTATAGAGATCCAGGTCCTTGTAAATGAATATTGCTCTGTAACTTGAAGACAGTTGTTTCTGGAAGGATTTATTTTTTCTCTCCCCCCTCTGTGGTTGATGGCTCATACAAACAGCGACACCAGAGCGGAGGGAGAAGCGTGCCGATCAATAGGCCAGGCAAAGTCCAAGCGAGCAGTCCATGGACATGTAGTGAAACTGAAGTACCAGAGGATCAGAGCGCCGAGGGCCACGGAGTCAGCGTACCTCAGGGCACGGGTTCAAAACACAAGCAGTCAAAGTTCAAGTAGCAGAAACACTTAATGCTGGATAGAACGCAACTTTTTCACAAAAGATCACGTTCGGTTTAATCCGTGCAGATATCAGTTTGATGTTAGGAAGAGGAAAGCTGAAATGCTCTAGCAGAAGTTTAACAGAAGACTCAGACCTTCATTATGGTGCAAGTGTATTAATGCTAAAGGAATTTATTTCCTCAGCTTTTGTCTGTAGTGAAGAACACACTAACGTCCACACCGGCAGGACAACGCAGCGTCGACGGACGTGTGTGTACTCACACGCCTGTACACATGCCTGAGTGTGTGCCTTCACTAACACGTCTCAAAGCATTAATGAATAAAGGATCATTTCTAGGATGATGAGGGATGGATAAAGGTGCAGGTTTAGGTTCAAATACTTTTAAAATAAAATAAGTCATTTAAAATAATGCCACAGTTCTGTATCAGTACTGCAGAATGAGCAAAATCATTAGAGGGGAAAAAATAGAAATGAAGTGTCAAAGAACATGGAAATTGTTTATATTAGGGCTGATATATAATATTTATATCAAGATGAATAATGACATCACAATATTTTAATGAACATTTTAAGTGTCCTGTTATTCATTCTTTCTTTCTTTATTTATTTATTCAATTAATTTATTTATTTATTTAAACTATATATATATATATATATATATATATATATATTCTTGTCTTGGAAATTTATTTATTTTTTTATTTGAAGGAAACCTGTATCGTAGAAATGGCATGAAATATCATATACTACTGTCATATCACCAAACACTCAAATTTCTACAGGTTCTTGTCATTTATTTATTATTATTTTATTTATTTATGTTTTAATGGTTGAGAAAACATGCCTAGATTGGTCTAATAGAATTGAGAGACATTAAGCATCCAGATATCTATCTATCTATCTATCTATCTATCTATCTATCTATCTATCTATCTATCTATCTATACACACACACACACACACACACATCACATCACACACACATTTCACGGAGCTAATGACTGCTCATTGGTGCTTTTTTAGTCTGTGTGAGAGGCGTTAATACAGTGTATGTTGCATGTCAAAATCTTTTAGGTTGCTGTGTTGGATTTTACACTCACACATATGATGTAGTATGATGTCCTAAAGCGTCAAACTGACAGGCATAACACTCAGGTGATATAGGCTCGGGGGGCAGTAATGATCAGGGTGTTTTCTGAAGCGTATGTAACCCGCTGTGAGCGAGCAAGCGCGTGTGTGTGTGTGAGACAGAGAATGTCTGAATGAATCCTCTGAACTCTGTGGTGGTGTTTGAAGTGGAACAGAAAGGCCCAGTACAGCAGCAGGCGTTACAGCAGCATGTTACTGTTACACCGGCGTCGTAGCTAACGACATGACCCCTGACATTTAAACCCACCATCTTTCTGCGCGCTTCAGCTGTTAGCGCCGGTGTTACGGCTTTTACAGCAGAGTTTAATCACACAAGCCTTTACCTCATCCAAAGAGGTGGTATCGAGAATGCCTTGTTCTTTAATTAACACCAAAATAAATAATAAATAAAAAATCAACAATGCTAGGTCATGAAGTGAGTACACTTAACTATGTAGACCAAATAATATAACTGAAAATAATACTGAAACCTGAAATATTTAAAACAGAGCGAGCAAACTGATTAGCTAACACATTAGCTAGTGCACTAAATTGTTAAAGTACAAGGAAACATAATGGTACACAAAGTGCTGCAGGGAAAATAAATCTGTTTAAAGTTCAGAGCCTTTAATCGCTGATCTCCGAATTTCAGAAAAGAACGATTGCACTAAACGTCTCAGCAGCTTTATTGAGAAACTGAGTTGTTTTGTAGATGTCAGGACGTTACAGTGATGTTTTATATGCAGCAGGTTAACCTAGCTGACACGTTTCAGCTAATCACACACCGACAAAACAGTCACTTGTTCAGAAGAAACGTTTTATCTAATTAAATATACAGCTGCAGAAAGTTCTATGTGCTGAAGGCCAAGGCTCCTCTGGTTTCATTCCATTTCAGTTTATAAGAGAACTTTAACTAGGTTGTCTCTCGCTCTCTGTAGTGTGTTTCATGTGCCAATATAACACTATCACAGTTCTCAGGACGTCGCTCACTTTATCACAGACCCGCGTCTTCACTACTTTACATGTGTGCCAATACTTTATCTCAGACCTCATGTGCAGAAACTGCAACGCTCGCACTCTCTAATCAGCCACTCTCAGTATCACTCCTCTCTGCATTTAGCACTTCATTTTCTTAAAGTGAAAGAAAGAGGAGTGTGTGAAGAAAAACTGGAGATGAAGCAAATCTGATCATTTCCCAGATAAAATGTTCAGGCCTCTCTGTCTCTCTGTGTCTCTCTCTGTCTCTCTCTCTGTGTCTCTCTCTCTCTCTCTGTGTGTGTCTCTCTCTCTCTCTCTCTCTGTGTGTGTCTCTCTCGTGTTTTTATCTCTGTCTGTCTCTCTCTCGTATTCCGTCTTGTGTTTTCTCTCTCTGTCTGTCTCTCTCTCTGTCTGTCTCTCTCTCTCTCTCTCTTTCTCTCTCTTACTCCTTTCTGTAATTCTAGGTCTTTCTTTCCTCAAATGTTGTAATATTTCTCATCAATAATGATCACATTTCTGATTCCTGCTGAAAGTAACAGAAGCATTGACTTGCTCCTCAGCCCCGGTGAAGAAGAACCCTGGTGTTCTATTGGTTTTGTGCCACGTTAATTTGACATTAATTCCATTTGTAGCAAAATATATTCCCAAATACCCCAAAAAGGGGACAGATTCGTCTAGAAACCGGAACTAATGGCACTTTTTTTTTCTTGTTGCTGTGCACAACATTGTGTCAAATCCCATTTGGTCACAGCGCTGTTTGAATCCTTGCCCAAAATTGTCTGCTCTACCTGCCTTTACTGTCAGGACAAAGGTGAAAATGGTCCTTGGTCCACTTCCCTTCCAGGCTTCTATGATGATGCTGAATACCTGATACAGGTGTGTTGAGTAGCTGGAATGTGCACCGAGTAAGGGTTTGGGTAACGCTGGTGTAGACTGAACCTGAACACAGGCCTTGCTTTATAAGGGAATGAGCTGAAATGATGCCATCTGAGAGCTCTGGAGTATTTTTAGGAATTCTGACAGAATTAGCATATGATAAGGAAACAAGTAAATAACCGAAAAGATCATGAACGCAAGTGTAAGAAGGATGCAGTGCTTAAAACCTTTGGAGTTTTGGTGCATTTGAGTTGACTGATTTGTCACCATTGTTGATTCCATGTGTACTTTACATTTGTATTTTGACAGAAATGGGCCAAAAAGACTTGTTTTAGTAAACATCTCCGTCTAATGAGGAATAGTTTTTTATATTCAGATAAGAGGGTGCTTGTAACCTCGAGGCATTATCTCCTTGCTCTGGCTTCGTTGTTAAGTGGAAGGTTAAGTAGCAAGTGCTGATTACGAGGCTGTTCAGATAAAGCTGTCGATCCCTGACCCGCTCAAAGTTCACGTGCTGTTTGTCTGTTGTGGGCGTGGCACAAGCACTACTACGGTCACCTGTGGGCGTGTACCGTCCAACCATTCAGCTCCGATGAGAGAGTCATGGCTGAAATGTAGCATACAGAACATGAGGTGTGTTTAAAATGATTGTAAGAAAGTGAATGTGTTTGATGTACATTACGTTCCAGACCTATACATAATAGTTATTAACATGATGAGCTTTATATCTTCATAATACTTCTATACATACACTATGTTGCCAAAAGTTTTGGGACGTCTGCCTTTACATGTACATAAATGTAATATGGAGTTGTCCCGCCCTTTGCAGCCCTTTACAGCCACACAGGAGTGTGTTTATGGAAATTTTTGACCATTCCACTAGAAGCGCATTTGTGTGGTCAGGGACCGATGTTGGACGAGAAGGCCTGGCTCACAGTGTCCGCTCTAATTCATCCCAAATGTGTTCTGTCGAGTTGAGGTCAGGACCAGTCAAGTTCCTCCACACCAAACTCGTTCATCCATGTCTTTATGGACCTTGCTTTGTCAGGTTGGAACAGGAAGGGGTCATCCCCAAACTGTTCCCTCAAAGTTGGGAGCATGAAATTGTCCAAAATGTCTTGGTATACTGAAGAATTAAGAGTTCCTTTCACTAGAACTAAAGGGCCAAGCCCAACCCCCTGAAAAACAACACCTGAATTCAGTCATTTGATGGGGTGTCCCAAACCTTTTGGCATTATAGTGTATCTAATGATGGTTATATATAACAGGAAAAACTGAACCCACTTCTGAGGAAGCCAAAATGGTTTGGATTTGTCACTTTAATACGTCAAAATTGATCCGACTATAGTACGAATTTGTAGAAAATGAATAGTTTTGTCACTTTGCCTCTCTAGTATGAATGCAGCTTTAAAGTAAAGGGCATGAGGTAGGTTTATATTCCTGCCTAATATGAGCCACACCTTAAAGGCACTGGAACACCATGATCACGTGATTAAACTGATGGAATCTTAGAATTAATAACGGAAGCCATGATGGATTGCTTTGTGACTGGGGCAAGCCTTCAAGGGTACATCATGGGCTACCTGTCTTTCACATGGAAACCTGGATATAGTGTACAGATTTAAGGCTCATAAATGTACCCTGACAAGGAAAGGTAATCTTTCCAGCTTTTAAATCAGTATGTTCACTAATAAGTTTGTGCTCCAGTTCATTACAAGATATGTGATGGCTGTGTAGTTTGCTGTATATCTTCTGCTTCAGGATTTCTTCAGATCAGAATCTAGGTTAGACAGTTAGGTTTCTCAAAACATCTTCCATTTAATCAGCACAAATTCTACACTGGTGATGTCATTTATGTAAATATGGACACTTTTTGTGCCTACTTTGAGATTTCCCAGCCCTTTGTGTCAGGCACAGGGAAAGCTTTAAAAGCAGCGAAGCGTGTACACACAAACGCACGCGTACACGCACGTGTCGAGCGAACAGCACTCACGCCGAGGGGTTTCTGAACCGTACAGCGCGATTAAAACCGACACCTCGGCTTTATTCCCCTCAGATAGACGTGTCATGACCCACTTCAGCTGCAGCCGGGCTGGGGATGAGGACGGGGATGAGGAGGGGGTCGACTGGGTGATGCTAAAAATACATCACTGCCTGTGACTCCAGTGAGGAGGGATCCCTGGAATCGCTGTCCTTGACTTGCAAATACAGAGCTGGCACACACACACATGCTGGGGGTCTAGTTGCCAAGCCAGGATGCATGGGATTGGGGGGTTAAGGGGGTTCCATACGTTACATGCATCGGTGCTACTTAATCAAAATAACAAACATTTCAATACATGGGTTTTTTTAAAACAAAAAGTGGTCAGAGAAGAAGAAAGAGATTAGACATGTTACATTATCATCTTGAGACTATTCATCCTTCCTGTCTGTGTGTGTACGTGTGTGCACGTGTGTGTGTGGTAATGATGGCTAGTCTGGTGATGAAAGAGTTAAGTCAGAGTGTGCCATTGCTCAGCCATGTACCATACCAGCTGTTCTTCAGCCGTCCAGTCACAATGATTTTCTGCTGTTGTGACATGTGACCTGCTTTGCAACTCGAAACTGTTAGCGTGTAGCAAATGTTGGCGCCGCTGCACTCACTTTGGCCAAGCTCGATCTCTTGTTCAAGCTTCCCTTCCCTATGGGCAGATCCTGTACAGCAGGAACGTTTGCTTCGACACATTTTTTATTCCAACCAGGACATTGTTTTGTTTGAAAATTAGGAACACTGTGTTGTCGTTTCCTGCTATAAACAAGTTATCTGGCTCATTTGATTATGACAAGACTGCTACGCAGACAGGAAGCCGGACAGGTTGTTTGTCGGATGCACTCCTCTTCTGACTCATGAGGAAGAGTGTTCCTTTTGCACTGGATGTGAGAACTCCTGAGAGAACGTCTTTCAGCTTCTCTGTCAAAAAGATTTATTTATTTTTTATTTATTTATTTATTTAAAGCTACAGTGTGTAGTGATTATTACTGACTCAGGAGAAACACTTTCTAGTACATTGTCCCTGAGATGCTGTGAGAATGAAGTCAGGAATACAGACGTGGAAAAAAATAGTGCTTTAAAAGATTCAGCCATGATGGAGTCAGAGAAAACTGATCACCAGTGAGAAATTTGTACTCTAGCCCAGAAATTCAAGAAGTCATAGCCACCTAAGTAACAAGGCAGGAAGTCTCTGTGAGATCTCAGTGATATTGCCGTATTTTTGCATTTCACACTTTTCCGAGAGAGAATGAGTCAAGCCTTCTCCTCTTCCTCTGATGTTTGTGCTTCTGTCCTCTGGTCTGGATTGTAGCTACCTGGCTTGTGCAAGGCTCTTCTGACATGCTGGAGAACAAAATGCACAGATTACTTAATACTCAGAGAACATGTACCTAGTACACACACACACACACACATTGATTGGAGGGTTTGTGCAGCATGTTTTAGAACAAATGCTATAATAGCTTAAAAACAGCTTGCTACAACATCACAATACGCAGAAATCTACCCAAATCCCCAACATCAGCTCCAACGCTTCAATGAAAATGATCAGTATTTTTTAATTTTTTTTTAGAAGAGACATGCTGACGTGATTTTTCAATCCCTGATGCAATGGACCAATGATAGCACATTACATTGGAGATAAGTTTACTTGCAAATGATCTCCCGTATCAAGTAGCCAGATGATTATACTCAGGAAAGGTGTTGGTTTAATCTCATTATTAACCATTGTTTCTGCTTCTATTCACTCGTCCTGCAGCAAGCGTTTTAAAAGCGACGCTTGCTGTCACTTTCAGGTTCAGTCAGAATTCATTTAGACAGTTATTCTTGTGGGTGTGGGGTAGATGGTGGTGATACGGCACATTGTGCAAGCACTAAAACCTCCTTTTCCAACCAGAGCATCTCTCTAATTGTTACTATATACTATATTGCCAAAGGTTTTGGGACACCCCTCCGAATTCAGGGTTTGGGCTCAGTCCCTTAGTTCCAGTGAAACCAAACTCGCTCATCCATGTCTTTATGGAGCTTTTGCTTTGTGCACTGGTGTGCAGTCATGTTGGAACAGGAAGGGGTCATCCCCAAACTGTTCCCACAAAGTTGGGAGCATGAAATTGTCCAAAATGTCTTGGTATGCTGAAGCATTAAGAGTTCCTTTCACTGGAACTAAGGGGCCGAGGCAAACACCTGAATTAGTCATGCTGTTATTCACACCTTCTGACCAATCAGATCGGAGAAATCAGGCCGTGGTGTGCAATGAAATATTGTTTCTTTAAGGGGTGGCTATATAAATGTCAAGTTTACTAGCATGAATTAGCCTGTATTACTGTATATGAGTAGGAGGCAAGGATTCTCTTCAACTTCCCTCTCTTGTGTTACAATTTCCTTTCTGTCAACTACAAGTAGTCATTACGGCTCTTTTTGTATTTCCTGTTGTGATTTATTTTTTAAAATGAATATCATTCCTCGTGAAAACTCATTTTGTCCACAAAAAAGTCGGCTTTATTCCTTCCTCCAGTCGCTTAATAGATTAACGTTCTGGTATGTTTGAAAGATTTCTTCACTGAAATTGGCTTGTAGAAATACTACAGGGTGTCGGTTGTTGGTTTTAAAATGAAATTGTTGATGTAGCTCAAGTAACGTTCGTACAAGATGAATGAAAAAACCTGTCTGGAGGTTATCAGGTCTGTATAGGAGCTGTGATGTTTTTCCTCCTGTGTGAGAGTAGGTAGTGTGTCATGTTGAACCTGAGCCAGTGACCTGGTGTTCCTACATTGTATTTATTTTTAGGTGTAATGGAATCTTGCTGAACTTTAGGTGTTCAGTGTTTCATTTCATAACAACCTTGCGTAGTTCTGTACACTGTCCAGTTGCAATACATTATCCTAACCTTGTCTCTCTCTCTCTCCCTCCCCAGATTTGTATGGATTGTGTTCTGTGACTCTCCTGTCAGCATGAACGAATGAGCTTATGCAACAAGCTGAGGGAAATGGCTTTTGAATTGTCCCAGTCCTGCCACGTACAGTCAGTCCTCCTCCTCCTCCTTCTTCGCTGAAGGACGTCAGCTGTTTATGGGAACTACTGGCATCGGTCTCCTGAGGATTTAGCTTTCCTTTGGGACACCTCCCCCCCCACCACCCCCCAACCCCACAGCAACATGGCTAACAACTCGTACAGCGGGGTGAAGAACTCCATAGCGGAGCCCAATCACGATGGAGAATTCGGCTGCTCGCTCAAAGAGCTGCGCTCACTCATGGAACTGCGGGGGGCCGAGGGATTACAAAAAATCCAGAATACTTACGGGGACGTTAACGGACTCTGCAGCAGACTGAAAACTTCACCTATAGATGGTACATCTTTCTTACCTTCTGTTAATTATGAGTACGCAAAAAAGTATGAGGGTTATTGAGTCTACGAGTGGTAAGTGAAGCCTTTATTCGTGGCGTAGGACGATATGGAAAGAACGACTTGGACATACAGCATCCCATGCAGTTACAAGAATGGCAGTTGGATTTTTTTGTTTTTCTTTCCATTTTTAATTATTTATTATTTTTTTTAGGTGTCACATAAGCAGCTTCCACTGCTACAGAAAAATAATAATAGAAATTCCACCAAAATAATCTCTTAGTTCTGAAATTACATCCTTGCAGACATGCAGTCATGCTGCGAGTTACAGCTGTGGCGCTTTGGGATTGTGTGACGCCCCGTCAGTTGTCTCCGCCCACTCGGTGTACCTGCTGAGAGAGCGAAACCGTAATAAGCACAGAGTCAGTGCACAGCTCACACACACGTCTGCACGCGGCACTTTATTCCCTTCTCATACACATTGTGCTTAATCATAGGCATGACCTCCCCTGAACCGTGAGCGAAACGAGGGATTTTCAGTTTGATCCTAGATTAAAAAAAAAAAAAAAATCATCATCCATCACATCCACAGCTGCTTGATCCTCCTGCACAGCCGAGTGTATGTGTGTGTGTGTGTGTATATACACACACATGAGAGGTTTAGAGTTCCTGTTCAGTCTGTTTTAATGAACTAATGACTAGATGGTTGCTCTCTGGGTGGTTTTCATATTTAAGATGATTAGAACGTAGTGTTACGCGTGTGTTTGTTCATCAGGAAACTGTGCACTCTCTCACAACCTCTAGCATTCCTGTGTTGTAACGGTATGAATGGTAATATGTCGTATCTAGGTGTTAGAAATCATACAAACATATTTGTACCTTCTTTAGTGCTTAAAACCAGTTAGAAGGAAATAAAAGAACGGTTAATAATGTTCTTATCATAGCCTACTGTGCATAAAGATAGCTGAGGGTGTGTGTGTGTGTAATTTGTATATATAACATTATGACCAGTGAGAGGTGAAGTGAATAAGACTGATTGATTATCTCCTCATCATGGCACCTGTTAGTGGGTGGGATATATTAGGCAGCAAATGAACATTTTGTCCTGAAAGTTTGTGTTAGAAGCAGGAAAAATGGACAAGCGTAAGGATTTGAGCGAGTTTGACAAAGGGCCAAATTGTGATGGCTAGACCACTGGATCAGAGCATCTCCAAAACTGCAGCTCTTGTGGGGTGTTCCCGGTCTGCAGTGGTCAGTATCTATCAAAAGTGGTCCAAGGAAGGAACAGTGGTGAACTGGCGACAGGGTCATGGGCGGTCAAGGCTCATTGATGCACGTGGGGAGTGAAGGCTGTCCCGTGTGATCCGATCCAACAGGCGAGCTACTGTTGCTCAAATTGCTGAAGAAGTTAATGCTGGTTGTGATAGAAAGGGGTCAGAATACACAGTGCATGACCGGTCAGGGCTGTTTTGGCAGCAAAAAGGGACCAACACAATATTAGGCAGGTGATCATAATGTTATGCCTGATTGGTGTGTGTGTATATATATATTTATATACACGTTTTTAACATTTTCAGAACATTCTTCTATATTGCAGTGCAATTTTTTTTTTGCTGAGACATAGGAAAAAATATTTTTTGCACAGCTTTTCATTACGACACACTGCTCCATCTTTGAAAACCCGGCTATATCAGCTATCTGACATTGTATCCTCCTGTATCCCAGCTCACAGGAAGTGACGAATTCCAGACAGGACACTTGGGCCTGTTGGGAAAATGTTTATTTTTAGGCTATTCATTTCTTGATATCACACCGGAAAGGAAATAATGTTCACATTGCTTGTGATTTTTCTCCACAATGGAACAGTTTAAAGTGGTTTTACTCCCATTTTTGATAAATAGGTATCAGTTTTTTTCCACTAGTGTGTAGGTTTACTAAATCATTATTAAATAAGCAACAGTGAATTAATTTAGATTAGAGCTTTTCAGGCTAAATATCTAGTTTTTATAGGTGTTATAGGTATTAAAGGTACAATAGTATTTTTTTTTTACATTTATTTCTTGCTTGTATAAATAGCCTGAAAGATACATCGAACATGATAGAAAACACTGGAATAAGCTGGGAGTTCAGCAAAAGTGTATTATGTCACTCGAAAACTGACTTCTGGTCCGAAATGCACCTCGTGTCAGTCGTTTTCTTAAGTTTACAGGTTACTGCAGGTCCTAGGGGCGGTGCTTCATGTTAGAGTGGGTTTTAGGATTAAAAAATCACTCGGATGTCAAACCCTGCTAGCAAAATAGAGACTTTAGACAACAATTAGAGGAAAAAGACTCATGATCTCATGAAGTGTACAAATGAATTAGTTTTATCATCAGTGGATTAGAAGCATGGCTTTATTTTCACCATCCTAAATCCGTTAAATGCCACGGCATCAAATCAGTTTATAAGTGTACAGAATATACATAAACGCATTTGTTTTGAAATTAAATTTAAGCTAAGTTGCTATGTCTTTGTGCGGCGTTTACAGCGCACACCAAACCGGCCTGAGTTGTGAACACTGCAGCGAGCCAGATCCCAGCGTCCCAGGCCGCTCTATTTCCCTCGCCCAAGAGCATACTTGTTATGAGAATATATCCTCAGTGCACTTCTCTCGTTAACTAAAGGTTCCCTTAATTACGCCACAGTCCATGACAACATGCTACACTTGTGATTTTAAGTCCCAGTGAACAGCTGAAATCCTGTACACTCGAACCTAATGACCTGTGATGCCTCGAATCATTTCTGTTAGCGCTACAGCTGTGTGAGAGCCAATCATCATAATAATTACAAAAATATACTTTTGTTTAAAAAAAGAAAGAAAGAAACAATAAAAAAACAAGTGGTAACCAATTACACCCCAGCCAAACTCCACATGTAAGGCTGTTTTACAGCAGGGTTGCCATAGCAACCTTTTTCCTCAACCGTCTCGTGCTGATTTTCTCTTTTTTCCCCCTTTCTGTCTCTTTTTTTATTCCCCCTGACACACCACTCTCATTCACATCCCCAACGCGTTACAATAGATGTACAGAATAATCTTTTTCGGTCCACAATCCGAGTCGCATGTTATTCCCGAACTCACGTGGGACGCCATGATCGCACGTCATTGGTGGAAATACTCAGCCTATGCAGAAAGCGAAGAAGAACTTTTTTTCCTTTCGTCGTATTTTAGTCAACAATTTAGATTTTTCCTACTTTTAGAGCATATCTCATCTTTCTGAATCACTAAATACATCATTTTTGGTTTTCTTATTTTATAGAATAAAATTACTGTCCAGAACGACCTCTCTCCACCACGCTATCCATTTCCAAAACGCCAGTCCAGGACCAGAGTCGATTTACGTTTTAGACGTCGATGGTATCCGATTACTTCGTCCCATCCCCCAGCTCTAGTTAAGCTCTCTGTGTATGTAATTGTGCTTATTTCAAAATGCCCAGCTTCCGTCACAGTCCACCATTCTTTTGTCTCCATTCATACCTTTCACAAGCATTCACCTGGCCCAGCACTGGTGTGACTGATCATTTGCACCGATGCTTGTAAAGATCTTCTCATTTGCACATGATTATTTTAACTTGCAAATGCGAGCAAAACGCTGGCACTGTACAGCTCCCGCTCGTGCTCGGGCTCCTGGGGTGTGATGTGTCCTCGTGAATAGACCATCTAAACATAGACGTTGAGTCAGTACAGAGTTCTGCAGCGGGAGCAGGGTTCTGCGCTCTACGGTAACACGATGAAGAAGAACTCCACTCGAATACGTTACACGGATGAATCAGAGCTGAGGAATTAAAGAGAGCTTCATGCTGGATAATTAAAAAGAGATTTCCAAACAAGTATGCCAAGGACGGCTCGATCGAAAATATGCAATCATTGCCAGAAATGTCAGAGCTTTTCATGTCCAATCTAATGGACAAAAGCTTTCTAGAACTTCTTTTCATCTTTATTTTCCCTTCTGTTAATTTCTAAGTTCATGAGCAGGTCATGTGAGCGAAACGTTTAAACAGCTTATACAAGCAACGGAGAGAGTCATGATTCAATTTGATTCATGATGCCAGCTTCATAAATTGATTCTTAGTATACACCGATCAGCCATAACATTGTGAGCAGTGAGAGGTGACGTGAATAAGACTGATGATCTCCTCATCATGGCACCTGTTAGTAGGTGGGATATATTAGAGGCAGCAAGTGAACATTTTGTCCTCAAAGTTGATGTTAGAAGCAAGAAAAATGGACAAGTGTAAGGATTTGAGCGAGTTTGGCGAAGGGACAAATTGTGATGGCTAGACCACTGGATCAGAGCATCTCCAAAACTGCAGCTCTTGTGGGGTGTTCCCGGTCTGCAGTGGTCAGTATCTATCAAAAGTGGTCCAAGGAAGGAACAGTGGTGAACCCGTGACAGGGTCATGGACGGTCAAGGCTCACTGATGCACGTGGGGAGAGAAGGCTGGCCCGTGTGATCCGATCCAACAGACGAGCTACTGTTGCTCAAATTGCTGAAGAAGTTAATGCTGGTTGTGATAGAAAGGGGTCAGAATACACAGTGCATGACCGGTCAGGGCTGTTTTGGCAGCAAAAAGAGAACCAACAAAATATTAGGCAGGTGATCATAATGTTATGCCTGATCGGTCTATTTGGAACAAAATTTGAAATTAGGAACAGTTATGCCTGGAAAGAGCCTTTTTTTAAATTATTTCATCTTGATAAACAGTGCAAAGCACTTAAGTGAAATCAATTTATGATCATTATTATTATTATTATTATTATTATTATTATTATTATTATCATACAGACAACAACACAACGGGTTTTACCTGGCCAGAATGATAATGAGAGATGACTGATGTGTCATTTTAACCGCTAATTGAGCTAAAAGTCGGCTAAAATGTCCGACTCCTATGCAGGCCGCGAGAAAGAGGGTCACAGAACAGATTAGAAAGTGAGTGAGGAACTCTTTTTAATTGTCCTGTCATTTTATTATTTAACCATTTCACCTGTCATGCATTTCTGTTGTTGAGATCCAGAGCTATCACATGATGGTAGTGAGGTCACGGACACATTTACAGATGATTAACAGAGGCTCTTCATGGAAGAATGCAGTCACCGCTGTAATGTTTCCTGTGCTGTACGTCTACACAACGTCGGGGACAGAGTCTGATGTTGGGAAGTGTGTAATGCAAGTTAGTTTTCAAATGTTTAATAATATATAACCTCCCTTTTATTGTAATCATGCAAAAAGTAATTGTTAAACATTTAAAGCAGTGCAGGATTTGGTTAAAATATTAGAATACATTTTAAACAGAGCTTTCATATACGCTGTTATATCATGTGCTGTAGGCTGAACATTTTGGCTCATCCGAATCGACAGACAGGCCGCGTCCACCAGCGACAACCCTAACACCCTCATGTGACACACTACCAGCAACACAAGTGTGAACTCAGGGTTAGATGGATTTTAATCTAAATGCTCTGATGACATTTATTTCTGTGCTGTTGTTGATGAGTGATGTAATTAATAATATCCAAATATCCATCCGTTGCCCAACAGTGGCAGCTTGAACCCCGACCTTCCAAACAACAACCCAGAGCCTTAACCACTTGAGCAAACACTGCCCCAAATAAAGCAGTGGTAGCTAAGACTAGTAATGAATGGTTTGTGAAAATAGGTGTAGTTGATTTAGTGATTTTTTAGGAGACATTTTTAACACTTACAGAAGAAGTCATGGTTTTAAGTTCTTTGTAACAGTCACTTGTGTTTTGTGTCTTCAGGTCTGAGGAGTTCATGCTCACTGGTGTCTTGATAAAATGACAGAGGAAGATGGTGAGAGAAAGAAAGAGAGACAGAAAAGGAGAAGAAAATGGAGGAGATAGAGAGACAGGGAGATGACGAGGAGAAGAGAGAGATTGTGTATCAGTGATAATGTGAGTGAGAACAGGAACTAGCCTTAAATCTATCTCTAAAATTAGCTGTAGCATAAAATAAAAAGAATAACACACTCCAGGCCATGCTGATAAATGAAAATAATGCAGTTTAGCTTGAGAATTGTACCATATCACACCATCCCCAGCATGTATTATTTTAACAACATGGTGTAGAGCGTGTTCTACACGTTTACTTCTACCTCATAATAATAATAATAATAATAATAAACAGGTGAATGATATAAACATCAGTGAAATTTTCTGTATGCAATGTTTATTTAAGATTTACTGAAGGAGTCTCCAGTGTCAGTGCTTTGTAACAGTCCACTTGATGCTACAGGAAAGTCTAGAGGACAGACGAGTAATTCACACCACTCCATCATGGATTATTTTCCTATAACGGCGTGTTCCATTCTTTATGTTGTGTCTGTCAAAATTATAATCACGTGACAGGAGGCTGAAGAGGAGGTTATTGCATTTTTATTCTGCTTACCAAATTACAAGTGTCTCATGGAGCTGGTCGTTTTGTAGAAAGAGAATAAAGAAGTGGTTGAACGCAGCTTCTGGTGTGTGTAGCATTGTGTCTGTGAGCGGAAACGCAGTTCAGTGCTGCAGCTCCGGCAGTTTAAGGCTGGACTGAATCTATTTGCAGGAGCAGTCAGCGATTTGAATTACTTGCAGTCAGAGTTGTCTGTCACCTTGCTTTTTAAACCATAATTACTGCCTCTTTCAAATGTGGCCACGTCACCCTAGCGGGAATTAAAGCATCCTCTTGAGTGCACTGTGAAAGGGGTGTATGCAGATGTGATTAAATGGCATGGAAATGCACGTGTTGATGGGCCTGAGAGAGAGAGAGGGAGGGAGGGAGGGAAGGAGGGAAGCTGTAATGTTTTTTGTCTTCCTCGTTGCTGGACTTTAATCTTGCCCTGTCGCCGACGCGTGTTGGAAAAACGTGGACACAAAGGAAGTATTGTGGAAACATGGACTGTGTCTTTGTCTCGTGGGACGTGCTGATGGATGCAGTTGTGAGTAGTGCAACATAAAAATGGGGGAAAGGATCATTTAATTAGCTAGCAATGGTTTGAGTGAAAAATTCTGTCTTTCCTTCCCTCTCTCCGTCCTTCCTTCCCTTCCGTGCTTCCTTCCCTTCCCTCCTATTCTTCCCTTTCCTTCTTCCTTCCTCCCTTCTTTCCTTTATCTCCTTCCTCCCTTCCCCCCTTCCTTCCCTGCCTCATTCCCCTCCTTCCATCCCACCTTCATTGCTTTCCTCTCTTTCTTCCTCCCTTGCTCCCCTCCTTCTTTTTCCACCACCCTCCCTTCCTTTCCACTCTCCCTTCATTTCTTTCTCCCTTCCTTCCTCCGTCTCTCAGTAAGCTCTTTATCTGGGATACATTGCCGGTCCCAGTAGCATAGGTTGCAGTAGTAACTGCATAATCTTAATAAAGTATGGTGAGCTAGTTAGAGCATTAACACCAATTTAATAAACGTTTCATTTCCTGCAAGGAGGCGACTCCGTCATAGTCATTATAACTTTAACTTTTAAAAAAAAAAAAAAAAAAAAAAAAAAAAAAGCCTCCTTTGCATTTTGGCCAAAAGTCAGTAAGTTGTTAGGCAGCGTTTGGTCAAGAGCTCAAAGCGCATACGAGATATTCACGCCATTATTTTCATAAGATGTTGAAGTGCAAGGTGGCTGCGTGTCCTGTGCACGTATTCTGCTCGGGTTTGAAAAGGTCACATGTCATTTGTGCAAGCTAATTAATGACCAGTAAAGGCTGATGTGTGTAGTGCAGCGAGCGCAGGGGTTTTACCCAGAACAACTAGCATGTGCTATAGATTCAGCTGATGGATGGATTGGCATTGTTTTTTTTTGTTTTTTTTTGTAAAGTACAATAGCAACTCGAGTTTATTTTCTCGAATGAGGGAAGGAGATGCTTCTTGTCCATCAGATGACTAAAAAGAGCAGAACGAATAGCCCAGATGTGTAATCTTCTTGTTCCAGCTCGGCATTTGTCTGAGCTACCGACTCGTCAAGTTCCTTTTAACTGGACTTCAAGAACAGAGCCTTCACATCGTGTCACGCCACATCACCTCACTCACCTTGTCCGAACACATACTTCCTGCCTGAGTCACATCACTTCATTTCACACACTCACTCACTCAAAACAACACCATTGTGGAATTTTCTGTCATTTGCCATGTGCTCAAATGAAAGGCTGCATCTAAATAAGTAACGAGGGTATGCGCTAGAGCAGGTTTTAGTTTCTTCTTTAATGGGGCATATCACCGTCATCATCAACAACATGACAATGGACTGTGCTGACTCCATTGCCAATTCTCTCTCTCTCTCACACACACACACACACACACACACACACGCATGCATGCTGTGAATGCTCAGCACCAGTGACTCTGACTGTGTTAGTGTGAATAGCGCAAAAATCTCCACCTGTCAACGTTTTTCTCTACACACGTTAGAAGAACGCGAGGATGCCATAACATTTTGTAATTTTCATCGTTTTGCAGGATTCTGCAAAAACAGGTGAGTATTGTGCAGCATCAACTGATTCATCTCGTGATTAGTCTTTATGTAAGTGGGGTTAATAAGAAGGTTAATATCACATCACATGGCAGTTCTCAGAGTCATTTCTACGATACACAACACACATCACGGTGTGTGTGTTTGCTCACAAACTCACTACAGCAGTCACACAAACTCGTATAATAATTCAGATCAACATCTCACCCTGCCCTCGGTATTTATAGACGACGAGAATATTTCTTTATGTAATGTTGTACAGCAGGTTTGATCTGTTGTACATTAAGGAGGAATCAAATCAGTTTGTTTCTGATCTTAAGAAAGCCTACTGAGATGTTCTTCCTTCCCACAGAAAAATCAAAGGTTTAAAGCCTTGCTCAGATCGGATCGGTCGGTCTCCTCCACTCGCGTATCAGAACTGTGTTTCACATGATCACACTCCGTTCACAACATGGCGTCTGACGCTGGCTCTTGTTTTAACTTTTATTTTGTCACCCAGGAAGTGTGTAATATTTGGGGCAGGGTCACTAATATGTTCATTACGAGATTAAATAGCAAGTGGCAGATAAATATGTTTTGCTTCCATCGTGGGGTGACCCCTGTGTTGAAAATCACATATGTATATGAAATAAAACACTCAGACGAGCGCACAGTTTGTGAGAAACAGTGGCAAGAAGAGCAACAACGACTTGGCTGATTCCGGACAGAAATAAATCACAGAGGAACAAAATAGGAAATGACCGCATTTAATCCCATTCAAATAGAGCTCTCAGCCAGAGAATATCACTGTCACCATGTCTTGTTGTGATAAATCTCTATTTCATGAAATAGGTTTCTGATTAACAATAGATAACAGTAACGTGAGAATTTCTCAACTTTAGGCAAGGAGAAAAATTACAAAGCATAATTATTATTATGCTATCATTCACAGTTCTTAATCTTATTGTGCTATTTTTTTAGTTGTATTTTTTTGTTAAGATGAAGCCAAGATGCACTATATTGCCAAAAGTTTTGGGACACCCCTCCAAATCATTGAATTCAGGGGTTGGGCTCAGCCCCTTAGTTCCAGTGAAAGGAACTCTTAATGCTTCAGCTTCATACCAAGACATTTTGGACAATTTCATGCTCCCAACTTTGTGGGAACAGTTCGGGGATGACCCCTTCCTGTTCCAACATGACTGTACACCAGTGACCAAAGCAAGCTCCATAAAGACATGGATGAGTGAGTTTGGTGTGGAGGAACTTGACTGGCCTGCACCTCAAGCCCATAGAACACCTTTGGGATGAATTAGAGCGGAGACTGTGAACCGGGCCTTCTCGTCCAACATCAGTGCCTGACCTCACAATTGAACTGCTAGAGGAATGGTCAAAAATTCCCATAAACACACTCCTAAACCTTGTGGAAAGCCTTCCCAGAAGAGTTGAAGCTGTTATAGCTGCAAAGAGTGGGTCAACTCCATATTACATTCATGTATATGTAAAGGCAGATGTCCCCAAAACTTTTGGCAATATAGTGTAGCTGGAGGTTGAAAATAATGGTGTCATGCATGCTGCATGTAGACCCCACCATCTGAGATTTAACCACACACACAAAGAATTCAGAGCAGCTAAAGTGTCTGTACTCCAACAAGACCACTATGTTAAACAGTTATGTATTTAAATGTAAAAAAAATAATAATAAACCACCTCCATTTTCTGTGTTTGTTTGGGCATTGAGAGTAGGTGCTACAGAATATGCATTACGTTAAAGCCTTTGTTCGTTCCGTTAGCTCACATCGATATGGATAACGGTGCTGTTAATCGCACAGCTCAGCAGGATAGTTACTGTTTTAAATCTCCCCTCTCTCTCTCCCCCATGTGTCCTCTATACAGACAGTGATGTAAGTCAACAACGGCTTGTTTTGCTGCTGATAAAGTCTGTTTGTACTGCAGACAAGTTGTATGTACTGCAGACATCGAATTTCCATTCTCAGCCCTTTTACTGACTGCAGCCACACTTTATCAATGACTTTCTTACTCACTCGTACATGGTTTTTTACTTTTTATTATTTGGGATGGTGGTGTTAATGTGTAACAGTGGTGTGATTATGGCGGTGAGGTCTGTCAGCACCTAACTTACATTTTACACAATTTATTCCTCGCTCAGTTCAATTAGTTCATTTATTTTTTTTAATGCACAAATGCTGATTTGCATTATACATCCATACAGTTATATATAGAGACGTTACAAAAAATAGTAATAAGGAAGTAGTAGAAATTGCTATGCTGTTTGTAGCTAGTATAGTTAGCTAATCTGCATAAGACTACCTTGTAAGTAGTGTGTGTTGTAGACAGCGCTGTTCGGTTTCTCACTGCTTGTGCGAGCGCAGCATGCAAATCAAAGCATCCGAGGCATGAATTCTGTGTTCAAAAGAAACGCTTGGAATAAAGGGAAATTTGCCTAAATGAGAGTCTTACAGCGAGCAAACAGTTGAAAACATTCAGTGGCTCTCAAGCGACAGCTGGAAAGTAGGTCATTGATGTGATGCAGTGTTGCCAGATGTTGATCAAACCTAACCTTGGTCTTTGATTTGTTAGTTCTAATGCCCTTTTTTTTTTTTTTTAAACTGAATCAGCATATCTTTATTCATGTATTTGGACATCACTGTTTAATGCTTGTAATCAAATGTAATGGTTTTTTATTTTCTCTTTTTCCCCCCAGGTTTAAGCGGGAGCCCCACCGATATCGAAAGCAGAAAATCAGCGTTTGGACAGAACTTTATACCTCCGAAAAAGCCAAAAACTTTTCTTCAATTAGTATGGGAAGCATTACAAGACGTAACGTTGATCATTCTCGAGGTGGCAGCCATAATTTCATTAGGCCTTTCTTTTTATAGACCTCCGGAATCAAGTGATAAAAGTAAGCACCTTTTGAAGTGGCTTATAACGCTGTGTTTGCAACTTTATTTAATCTGATATCATGCGGTAAGCTGTTTTATTTTTTTTTGTTTTTGTTTTTTGTTTTTTTGTTAAAAGTGTTGTGTGTTTTGTGTGTGTAGAATGCGGAGAGGGAACAGGAGGAGTGGAAGACGAGGGCGAGTCCGAGGCGGGATGGATCGAAGGAGCAGCCATCCTCCTTTCTGTAATCTGTGTGGTGCTAGTGACTGCCTTCAACGACTGGAGCAAAGAGAAGCAGTTCCGTGGCTTACAGAGCCGCATTGAACAAGAGCAGAAGTTTACAGTGGTGCGTGCCGGGCAAGTCATTCAGATCCCCGTGGCCGAGATCGTAGTCGGGGATATCGCACAAATCAAATACGGTAAGCTCACACTACAGACAGCCGTGATGCACAAGCACGGTTCATGTGTCGTAATAGGATTCAATATAACTAGCCAATCACAGGCTTCTCTGAGCTCATGTATGTGGAAGAGGGCAGAAAGCACTTTTCTCCCAGTGTGTTCCACCACCCTGTGCTGCAGAAAACATGCTGTCTGTCTATCACATGTCCTTTCAGGAAGCATGTGTTAGCCTTCATGCGAGAGCTAGCCGAGGAAATGGCATGACGTTGTTGTTCTTGTTGTTGCACAGGTGACCTCTTACCTGCCGATGGCGTTCTCATTCAAGGGAACGATCTTAAAATCGACGAGAGCTCTTTGACTGGTGAATCGGACCACGTGAAGAAACTGCTAGATAAAGATCCTATGCTGTTGTCAGGTACGAATCCGTCAGCGCTGCCATTAAACGTGACTGTCTGGTGATTAATTAAATTCAATACAGGCAAATTACTAGTTAATAATTATTATCTAATATCAAGTAAATGAGTAAAATTTTTTAACTTGAACATAGCAGGTTTTATTTTAACACCTTTTCTCAAGCAGTATGTAAATGAATCAGATCAGCAGCCCATTTAATATTCACTCACACCTCCACTGGAGAGGTCTGACGTGGCTCAGACACTTTATGTAATCAGGGACCTTCCTCCATAGCAAACATTTCAGTCATCTCAGGTTTGTGGGTATATGTGCACTGCTGTCTCTTCAGTTTTCAAGCACAGCATTACAAAATCCAGAGGTTGAGATGGCTATTGCTAAACACTGCCTTATACTTCTGCAACTTGGTCGAGTTTGGTCCTATTTCATCATCGGGTTAAAAAAGTTTCTGTTGACTGACCGATGACCAGTGAAAAGATTCTGAGCTAGACAAAGCGAGTGACGCTTCTCAGTTTGCTTCAGGCATAACCTCACTGAGCTGAAGAGTGTGTGTTGCGTACATCAGACAGTCCAATATGGGTTGACCAATCGGACAGAAGACACACGAAAATCACACCACAATATTTCAATACATTTCTAAGGTACATGATATGGTTTATATGTAGAGTAGAGTTTTTCTCACGAACTGCCAGCAAAACAATAGTGTTGCATTTTTGTTTTAAATAAATCTTTAAAAATTGATTTTGATGATAGTTTCATGTGTTGCCTAAATTGTTAGGCAAAATAAATAAAATTGTTACATCATATCACCTTGCCCAAATATCTAGAGGGATAATAAAACATCTAGGCAATAAAGTGCACTTTAGTTGCAAATTAACTGAAATTTAAGATTTATTATATCTTAAGAAAATGTAATAGTATTTTCAGTGGGTTTTTTTTTTTTTTTTTTTTTTTTTTTAGCCTGTCCAAAGCCTTGTCGTTTCAGATATTCTGTAAAATCTGTGTTATACACTTCTCTCTGTTTTTCACAGCTTAAACTAAACTGATTGCTCAGCTTTCTTTAATCCATTAAAGGCTATTTGATCTGGTGATGGATAGGAGCTGAATATTTATGTTTCATGTGCTTGAATTTTGTACTCGCACATAAAATCCCGTAAAACTCCTCTTCCTGTTTATAGAAGTTCCTCGGGTCAAATTGGCGGTTTTTCCATTTTATAGTACTTTCTCCATGTAAAGATAAATAATACAATCAGGCAGTTAAAGTTACTGTATGCTACTATGCTGTATTAAATGCTACTGTATCACACGAGAGTGAAGTTGTATGTACACTCTCTTTATAATCGCCCTGTGATTACAAGAAAGCTCAAGAGCGAGGCGGTATTTTTCTAGGCCTTTCTTTGGTGTTGTAATATGAAGCAGCAGCCTCAATCTGACTTTGCTTAATTGTCAAAGGAGACTCTCTGCACTTTATAAATAGCCGCTTCTTTGGGTCATTTGGTCCGAAAGACAACCCATATTTAGATGGCACTTACGCAGAAATTAAACACTGCGTGTTTGTTTGTGTGTGCGAACCGTCGTGTTTATTGTACTTGCAACCAAATGGCATGCCCTCACCCGTGCGTCGTCTTGTGTACAGGTACCCATGTCATGGAGGGCTCTGGAAAAATGGTTGTCACTGCCGTCGGAGTCAACTCCCAGACCGGAATCATCTTCACACTGCTGGGGGCAGGAGAGGAGGACGAAGATGACGAGAAAGAGGAGAAGAAGAAAGAAAAGGAGAGGAAGAAGGATAAGAAAAGTATGCCGGCGCTATTATTTGGTGTCCTTCCAGCCTCTCTGGCAGTCTGACCTGTTTTAAAATAGATCAGCCATGTTAGTCTGTGGCCTTTCAGCGTGTAGAGGCAGCAGTGGTGTTGTTATCCAAAGAAAAACTGTTATCTAATTTGGGCGTGTCAGCTTGTGTAAGAGTGCGAATACACAATATCTATTGCGCGCACACACACGACTTAGCAGGACTGCACTAATGCCTGACTTACTGTGGGTTAGAGTAATGTTTGCTTTATTTCCTGCTCAGTCAGGCTCACTCACCATAGACAAACACCGTGGCGCCTAGTCTCTGGCCATTTTCATTCAAGGCCATTTTCATTTTAAAGCCATATCCGTGAAGCTCTAGACGCTGAGGTTGCCAGAACAAATACTACTGAACGATTTTCATAAAATTTGCATACTTGAAAAAGGACACAAAACTGACGTAGTTCACATTTGAGTGTTTAAGGCAAGGTGAATACTCAAAGCAGTAGATTTGACAAGCAGTCTTTTCTAGGTGATTAGGAATATTTGTAAAAAGTCACATTTGTTAATGCAAACGAGGCTAAATTAACGTGTATTACAATAGTAAACATTTTGGGAATTTCTTTAGAGGTAGGAAAGAACATGCAGATATCTTAGGAACTAGGATTATTGGTTCTGAATTTAAAAAAGAAGATTTTCAGGAGAAATTAGCATCTCCACTTTTGTTGGTGGTGTGGTTTATGATGTTCATAAAGGAAAGACTCTCAGGGATATAGGGCGTGATGTGATTGTGAAGTGGACGGAGCTAAATCGTGTTACTCAGATAATACAGTGGTTTCAGATGAACAGTGAATTTGGTTTGTTTATTTATTTACTATTTTTATGATCATGCTGTAAGAGATGTTACAAATCTTAAAAGATGACAAAATGACCTTCAGTATATTTACAAGTGTATTTTAAGGGAATTATGAAGTGCTTCTAGACACCAGGCTTGGTATAACACAACATCCTTTACATCACTTTGGCTGTAAATCCTTTAAATTAAACGTGATGTTCGAGATTATTAAACCTGCCTTCATTTCACATCAGCGTTTTGTAAAATGATATTAATTACAGTAGCGTTTGTTTGACTCTTACTTATCTGTGTAAAATCAAGTATTTATTTATTGTTTAATTCTATGGGATGTTTTGTACAGAAATGGAAGTTCATAAAAAGCTTCATTAGTTCAGGCTTCATTCATGTGTTTGTTTTTTTGACACTGCCATTCAGCAAGGGCCGAATAGAGCTGAAAAGTTTATTAGAAATTCATTCATTCATTTATTTATTTTTATATATATATTTATTTATTTATTGTGGTGATTTGTTCATCATATCTCCAATTTAGCATATGGCAAGGATTTCTGCTCCATTAGCCAGCAGCATTTGTAATGAATTTCATCAGCCTTCTGTGCTCGTGTGTTAGCAGTTCCAGTGAATGCCCCTAAACCTTTCAGCAGCTCAGCGCTCACAAAACCCTGGGCCATGTTTTTGTTCCCCGAGCAGCACCGATCACCACAGCTGCATGCGTATAGTCAGTCACACAGGCGTGTCTGTGGCCTGGCCAAAGATTTTCATCCTGCATTAAGGCCTTAGTGTGTGTGTGTGTGTGTGTGTGTGTGTGTGTGTGTGTGTGTGTGGTTTTTTTTTTTTTTTTTTTTTTTTTTAAACCTTTATAAAATACTAAGTGCTGCCTCTCACCCTATTAAATCAAAGAGAACATTTGCATAATTGGAAATACGTTTAAATGGATGCGGAAGAATAATCTCAGGCACAGCGTGGGACTGTTAAATAAGTTTCAGAGCGTTTCTGACGTGTGCTCTTTCTCTCCGTAGACAAAAAGCAAGATGGCTCTGTGGAGAACAGAAAGAAAGGTGAGTAACCCTATTGACTTAACTGCATAATGAGCCACATATTGGCTTAGCTGGCAATCTCAGAGGTGCTGCAGCTTGCGTTAAAACCATTGCCTTAACCCATTACTTCTATTGGATAGTCATTAAAGCTGTCCTGCTTGTGTGTGTGTGCATTGCTTTGTGTGGTACAGTATGCATCCAGTTCTATTCAGCTTTATTGGTATGATGCATTTTTTTTTTTTAAATCCAATACCTTTGACAGAAATGACTGAAATGAGAAACCCAGTTTCCTCAGGACAGAGTATAACAGGATTTGAGACATGATCAGAGTTTACATTTCAGTAGGTTTTCAAGCTGGTCTAGCTATGATGGATGAACTCTAAATGGCTAACAATCAAAAAAAGCATCCTGATACTCGACAAGCCCGAGAGAGGACAGAGAACAGCGCCAGCATCACAGCTTTCAGGCGTTCTCCAGCACGTGTCTAAGTTCAGATCACTGACAGGAAGGTTTCTACAGACGCTTTGTGGGGGAAAAGCTTTTTGCTGTGGTTTTTAGATTTCACTGTCACTTGAATAAAGAACCGCATTTCTATTGAAGCAGGCTTGATGGATTAAAGGTAATGGATAATGAATTCCATAGACGTTCCTTAGGTAAAGGTTCTGTAGAACAAAGAAGAAAAAATTCCTGATAAAAATCCTCATTGCTAAATATACCAATAAGCAACGATAAGGATGACGTTCGCTCTCAAGTTTTCTTCCTCATATCATCTCAGGGATTATACTTCACTTGACCATATACAGCTGTAGAAAGGACATGATTTATGATCTTACTCTCTAGTGTCTCCTAGATGTGGATGAGGTTCACATTTGAGTCTGGTTCCTCTCCAGTTTTTTTCCTCATATAATCTCAGGGATTATTCTCCACTTAATTATTAATCATGTCCTTTCTACAGCTATATATAATCTCACTCTCTAGTGTCACCCAAATGAGGATGAGGTTCCCATTTGAGCCTGGTTCAAAAAAATTGAATAAAACATGACTGAATGGCGATGACACTTCATAAACTTTAGTGATCTGCTATAATTTGAGGCCTGCCGATCCTCTTCTCACCGGATTTATTTTCAATGCCATTCTGTGTAAACTCTCGAGAATCCCATGAGCTCTACAGTTTCTGACAAACTCAAACCAGTCCATCTGGCACCAACAACCATGCCACGGATAAAGTTACAGAGATTACACTTTTTCCTCATTGTGATGTTTGATGTCACCTGATCTTCATGATTTTATACAATGTGCTGCTGCCACATGATTGGGGGGTTAGATAAACACATGAATGTGCAGGTATTCCTTATAAAGTCGGCTTAAACTGTAATAAAAGAGCAAACCTTTGCTGTTCAGAAACGCATAAACAGTCACATGGGAGCCAACTGTGTCTGGTGCCTGTTCTGATAACGGAGTCTGTTATATCTTATTTAGTCTGGGTTTGATATCGAAGCAGGACTGCAGTGTTTACTGAAGGAAAGGCTGAACAGCCTCTCTCATTTCCACGGAGCGAGGTCTAATACTGCAGACTAGTGTTACAGCCCTGCTTGGAGTGGAGAGCGGTTCCACCACAGCACAGAACTAGCATGTTAAAGTACAGCCTTTATTTTAACCATAGTACAGTAAGCACATTACACAGGGGTTACGGATAGCTCTTTTGTTTATATTGCGGTGTTAGCACCGCTACACACATGCACACACTCACAGTGACGATGATTTTTTAGCGTGCTGATTTCATCACAGCAGTGATGGGTGTGGGTTTGTGTGATACACCACTGATAATACTTTGAGCCTGCATTAAGAGCTGGGTTGCTTGGATAGATTACTGTTGGAAGTGTGTAGTTACTGTGATGAACGCCCCCATCACCACCACCTTTTTTTCTTTAAAGTTCTAGCAAGTCTCGTTGAATTTCTATTCACCATGTAGAAAGAGATGTTTAATCAGAGCGCAGAAGAGGCGCCCTACTTTCCTTGCGCCTTTTGTGCATGCATGAGCGTGGCCTGTTTGCTCGCAGGGAGCACACAGGAACCCTACAGTCATTCTCTCCCACAGAGAATGAGACCCATTATATCCAACGCTCCAAGACTCTCAAAGCTTGTCGCACAGCTGGACCTGAACCGAAGCCCTTTGAGTAGCCACACAAATGAAAAATGTAGCTGTTAAACAAAAGAGAGGGAAGGGTAAACCGAAGTAAAGAACATGATGTTTGGAGATAAAAATAAATAAATAAATAAATAAATAAAAATTATATAAACTCCCTTTGTTCTGCATTATTATTATTATTATTATTATTATTATTATTATTATTATTATAATGTCTCTCAAATACATTTTAAGTCTCTTGCTCTCTCTTTTTTGCATTGTGATCAGCTAAAGCCCAGGATGGAGCTGCAATGGAAATGCAGCCCCTGAACAGTGACGAAGGGGCAGATGCAGAGGAGAAGCGCAAAGCCACCTTGCCAAAAAAAGAGAAATCTGTTCTCCAAGGGAAGCTGACTAAACTAGCAGTCCAAATCGGCAAAGCAGGTCAGAACATTTTAGTCCTTGTCCTAATTGCCAAATCTCACTCTTACTGCTCTTCTTAGGGATTTGCTGCGTCTGTTTATTACGATCCCGCAGTGCCTTTTTTCCTGAAGCGAACCCTGTTGTTTTCAGCTAGGCCCTGATCTTTCGGTTTAAGGGTTTGCTTTTCTTCTCTCTGTGCAGGTCTGGTGATGTCTGCCATCACCGTCATAATCCTGGTAGTGTTGTTTATAGTGAACACCTTTTGGGTGCAAGGCCTTCCGTGGGAGAAAAGCTGCACACCCATATACATCCAGTATTTCGTCAAGTTCTTCATCATCGGCGTGACCGTCCTGGTGGTGGCTGTCCCTGAGGGTCTGCCTCTTGCCGTCACTATTTCACTGGCTTACTCCGTCAAAGTACGTCCCGCTCTGCAACATAGCTATATCACTGACCACCATGTTGGATAACACTCAAACTCATGTTACTGTTATATGCCAACAGATTGTAGGATTTCTCTTACTTCTAATCTTGCCCTGTCTAATCCGGGATTGCCCCCACCTTCCCACCCCACCACCCTTTTCTATTTTTCAGAAAATGATGAAGGACAATAATTTGGTAAGGCATTTAGATGCCTGTGAGACAATGGGCAATGCTACTGCCATCTGTTCAGATAAGACAGGCACTCTAACCATGAACAGGATGACCGTGGTGCAGGTTTACATCGCAGAACAGCACTACAGGAAGGTCCCTGAGCCGGAAGTAATCCCTGCCAGCACCATGGACCTGCTCATTCTGGGCATCAGCGTCAACAGCGCATACACCACCAAGATCATGGTGAGTGCACCTGCATCCATTGTGCAAATCAACGGTTTAGTTCATCTGAGCCCATTTCAATTATTCATCACTTCTCTTGGACAGGCCTGAATTTAAAAAAATAAAATTAAAAATTAATGAATTTTTTTTTTTTCTTCATTTCTTCTTTCCCTCACAGCCTCCTGAGAAGGAGGGAGGTCTTTCCCGTCAGGTGGGCAACAAAACCGAATGTGCCTTGCTTGGCTTTGTGTTGGATTTGAAAAAAGACTACCAAGCAATACGCAACGAGATCCCAGAGGAGAAGCTCTATAAAGTTTACACTTTCAACTCTGTCAGGAAATCCATGAGCACCGTGCTGAAGAACGCTGACGGAAGCTTCCGGATGTTCAGCAAAGGAGCCTCGGAAATTCTACTCAAGAAGTAGGCATCTCTCAAACTTCAATCCTGATGTCATTTTCTGAAGGAAAAAAGAAGGGGGGTGGAGATGGGGGGGTTGGTTAGTGAGGTCTCTTCATGCTTAGCAAGCAGATCAGATGCTTACTTGCTTTTTTTTCCCTTGCTTGCTTTTTTTTTTTTTTCCTCCGTCTTCCAAATCCACCATTCAGGCTACTGATGCATTTCTCCAGAGAAATTACCCAGATGGTGCTTCTCATCCTGCAGTTTCATAACCGCTTCTTGTGTACTCCTTGTTCTCTCTCTAGATGTTATAAGATCCTTACAGCGAATGGTGAGACCAAGGTGTTCCGGCCCAGAGACAGGGATGACATGGTGAAGAAAGTGATTGAGCCCATGGCCTCTGAAGGCCTGAGAACAATATGCCTGGCCTACAGAGACTTCCCCGCCTCCGAAGGAGAACCCGACTGGGAAAACGAAGCCGATATACTCACCAGACTCACCTGTGTGTGTGTGGTGGGCATCGAGGACCCTGTCAGACCGGAAGTATGACCCTGTGTTTGGTTCATAAATCATTACTAACAGCTGTTTGTTAATTTCTGTCAGCCACGATAATCGATAGAGAATATCTTTAACGCTTAGTGAAGTCTAGCATCTGACCCAGTTCTCTCAATCAGGTACCGGATGCTATTAGAAAGTGCCAGCGTGCCGGGATCACGGTACGCATGGTGACCGGGGACAACATCAACACAGCCCGTGCCATAGCAACCAAATGTGGCATCCTGCAGCCTGGAGATGATTTTCTCTGCCTGGAAGGAAAAGAATTCAACCGGCGGATACGCAACGAGAAAGGAGAGGTGAGATGTTGTTTGAGATGAGAAGCTGAGATGAGAAGCTGTTTCTGACAGAGAGTGCACATACAGATTTAAGATTTATGTCCTGAAAGGCACGATGCGCTTGTTTTATAGATCGAACAGGAGCGGATTGACAAAATATGGCCGAAACTCCGAGTCCTGGCGAGATCCTCTCCGACAGACAAGCACACGTTAGTTAAAGGTATTCTGTTGTTTTACATTATTTTATGAAAAAGGATGAACTTATTGTATTGTGCAGAAGTGTTTACTTACAACGGTTTCATTTTCAGGTATCATCGACAGCACTGTTGTAGAACAGAGGCAAGTAGTAGCAGTAACAGGAGACGGTACAAACGACGGCCCTGCCTTGAAAAAGGCTGATGTTGGATTTGCTATGGTATACACCTCAGATGCATAAAACAGACCAAACCATTTCACAATAATGTTTAAAGAAGCTAAAATACACCTATAGAATGCAGATGCAGACTTTTTGTTTGTTTTTTTGTTGTTATCAGGGCATCGCAGGCACAGACGTAGCTAAAGAGGCTTCCGACATCATTCTCACAGACGACAATTTCTCCAGCATTGTCAGGGCGGTCATGTGGGGCCGCAACGTCTACGACAGCATCTCCAAATTCCTGCAGTTTCAGCTCACCGTCAACGTAGTGGCTGTGATCGTGGCCTTCACTGGAGCTTGCATCACACAGGTAATGCAATTTCTGCTGCACAGCATGAAAGACAACAACATGCCGGATAGCCTAACGGGAAAACGGATGAAGTGCTTAAGGAGGTTTGTTAGATTAAACTGAGCAACCCTAAATGATTGGTTATTAGTGCGAGACAGAAGCAGAGGATTACGACCCACTTGGGACGAACTGATTTAAAACCGGAGCAGACTGATAAGCTGTAAGCTGCTGATAGTGATCTTCTTGGTTGCTTGTGCTGCCATGAAATGGCAAACATTCAAAATGGAGTTTAAATATATGTTTCAGTGAAACAGGATCACGTTTCAGAGAAGATGCTTTAGACCACAGGTGTCCAGTCTTATCCAGAAAGGTCCAGTGTGTGTGCAGGTTTTTATTTCGGCCAAGCACAAGACCAAGATGGCTCCTGCATGATTGGAATGAAAACCTGGACTCACACCAGTCCTTTCTGAATAAGAGTGGACACTGCTTTATATTAATACACTGAATATATAGATTTTTTCTATGATGTGCCTAGCTCATACTGTCTTAAAATAAAAGTCTTTCAGTTCTTATTTCATTGTCAGAGCATGTTTTATAAGGGTGAAAACCGGTTATTCCCATCATTCCTAGTTGTTGTGCGGTTACAGACATGTTTTCTGTATTTCCTGATTTTAGATTTAGATATCCAGCTAGTTTCTTTCTTGCAGGTGTTATCAATCTTTTTTTTCCAGACAGTAAGTCACCCTGGAGTCAACCGCTACTTCAGAATGTAGACTACTTTCATTTGTGTCCCTTGTTTTCTAATATGAAAATGCTCATGACAGTAAATGGATGATGGTAGATAACAATTTAGCTAACAAGGAAATTATAGCACAAGCAGCAAAAATGTGCCTTATTTTCTAGAAAATATCAGTTTGACCACTCTAATGAGTGTCTCTGAATAGTATAGTTAATTCCTCTAATTGTTCAGAGAGAAGGAACTTCTGCATTTTATGTTATTGATTTATTTATTTATTTTTATCCCTTTTCAGGATTCTCCACTGAAAGCAGTACAGATGTTGTGGGTAAATCTGATCATGGACACCTTTGCCTCATTGGCTCTGGCTACCGAGCCTCCCACGGAGTCTCTGCTGCTGAGGAAACCATATGGCCGTAACAAACCCCTCATCTCCAGAACCATGATGAAGAACATCCTGGGCCATGCCGTTTACCAGCTCACCGTCATCTTCACTCTGCTGTTTGCAGGTGCGAACTCTCAAAAAAAACCAAAAAAAAAACGCAAAATGCAGTATTGGTAATCATGAAATCATGACATCTACCAGCTTGGGAATGTGAATGCCAGCTAACCTGTGCTTCCTCAAAGACTCGTTATGCCACATATTTTCATAGCATAGTTTTGGTGGCTGGATTCACGTCACTGAGGACACACACCATGTGACCTGGACCAGACTGGAAGATTCCTATGTATCACACAAAATGCTCACTTTCAGTTACTTGCTGTAATTGTTAAGCCTTCAGTTAAAGACTGAGTGTGCAATCATCCTGTGATTGGTTTTTAAGTTGTTGCATGTTGCTTGACATTAACCTTATCTTTTTGTTTTTTCTTAGGTGAGAAGCTGTTCGATATAGACAACGGCCGTAACACCCCTCTCCATGCGCCACCATCCGAACACTACACCATTGTCTTCAACACCTTTGTGCTGATGCAGCTCTTCAACGAAATCAATGCCCGCAAGATCCACGGCGAGAGGAACGTCTTTGATGGTATCTTCAACAACATTATCTTTTGCTCCATTGTCTTTGGCACGTTCATCATCCAGGTTGGTACTAATCACAATGCAGATGGAAAAAAAAAAAAAAAACAGTCAAGGAAATGTTAACTTTGCTAACTTGAATTGTTTCTTTCTAGATTGTCATTGTTCAGTTCGGAGGGAAGCCCTTTAGCTGTGTGGGTCTCAGCATTGACCAGTGGCTCTGGTGCGTTTTCTTAGGCTGTGGCTGTCTGCTCTGGGGTCAGGTAAGACTGCAGTTATTTAAATATAACTAAGTAGAAAGAACATCAGGCGGCCATAATGATTTTGGATGCTTCCCTGTGGAGCAGGTGGCTCAACTACCTTTTAATTACGCTCTGGTTGAGTGCTGCCCTCTTGTGGCCAAGATGGATTGAATTCAGTTGGAAATCAGGAAGAGGATGATGGAAAAATAAATATAGGTCGATAAACAATTGTTCAGTGTCAGAGCCAGGAATGCAGCAGTTATCTCCATTTATGTTGTTGTGTTTGTTTGTGGAGGCATTTTGGATCTGAGCAGCTTTTGTGTTCCACAGAAATAATCATCTCGCAGATAGAGAAGGGAACACAGACAATCCTTATTCTAGACAACACTATGCAAGATAACTGACTATGTTCATATAACAAGCATTCATCTGGCTTTTAAAGACATGTCGAGAAAATTAAGACTGTCCAGACTCGCTGGCTTTTTACCTCAGATGTTACTAAAGAAATTGGCTAAAGCATTGCTGTTTTTTGTATTTTTGAATACTCCTTGATTTTCGAAGCTTTCACAGTTCATTAGTTTGTTTGTCAAGTCCACATCAGAGTGAAATGGATACTTTTGGTTTATTTGCAATTTGTTTTGATTCGGTTTCATGCTGTGCATAATTAAACTAAACAGAAAGCAAAATCATTGTGTTCTCTGGGCTTTTCTGATTTCTCAGCCAAAAAGTCGGCACTCACTAGATCATTTTGTAGATAAGTTGCACAATGGAATTTTGCAGCCAAAAACTCATGGCATGTTTGTACCTATTGGGTCGATTCACATCTCACTGGAGTTCACTCTGAGGTGGACCGAAGCCATCTCACTCAGTCCAGTTGGTTTGGTCTGATAGCTGTGTTTTTTTTTTTGTTTTTTTTTTAAAAACACACACCCAAACAGAGAACACACACTCCAGGGTTCTGTTCAGACACACTAAACACTGAGTACGTGAACACGCTCCTCGTTGTGTAGTAGACTGACTGAGCTGCAGAGTTTGACCGAGTGTTTTCCTGTGTCTCTGCCCTTGTGCAGGTTATCTCCTCCATCCCGACCAGCCGCCTGAAGTTCCTGAAGACGGCCGGTCACGGAACTCAGAAGGAGGAGATCCCAGACGATGAGCTGGAGGACATGGAAGATCTCGATGAGATTGACCACGCTGAGCGTGAGCTTCGCAGGGGGCAAATCCTCTGGTTCCGAGGCCTCAACAGGATACAGACTCAGGTAACTTCACCTAGACTTTCTCCTAGACGTGCCATGTCGAGAAACATCAGGCTAGGATCCCAGAACACTGTGCTTTCTTTCACACTTTATTAGTGCCAACATCTTTTCTTACTGTTAACTTTGTGCAGTCTGATTTCTGCTGAAATAGCTCTTCTGATTTTAAAGTACTGGTCAGGGTAAAGTCAGGGAGGCTAACGCTAACATTAACTTCCAATACAGTGCCTTTTCTTTCCATGCTGCTACCTGTCTTCTCTTTATATGGGTGCCCTTCTTTTTCTGTCCTCCCTCCCCGCTTCTCATTTTCTCTCTTTTTCTTGCCCCCTTCCCTCTCTCTCTCTTTCTGTCTCTCTCTCTCTCCTGTATGCGTTCTTTGGGCCCTCCTGTCACGCTCTCTGATTCCTTGCAGATGGATGTAGTGAGTGCGTTCCAGAGCGGCACTTCCTTTCAGGGGGCCCTCAGGCGTCACCCCTCGAGTACCAGCCAACAGCACGATGTAACCAATGTTTCTAGCCCTACACATGTAGCGTTTTCTACTGCCACTGCCTCCAACAAAGCTTCTGCCACTGTGGGGTGTGAGTGCGTGTTTCTTAGTGCATGACAATTAACATTTCCTCCTTCACTCGCCTAACGTTCTGCATTCTTCAATAATGTCCCTCTGTTATGAAAAGAAAACAGAAGAAATTTAAACTGTGAGTTAAAAACGAAACTAAACAAACCTCTAGATGTCCACTACATTGCTTCTGAATCCAAGTGCTGATTTCTATGGAGATATATCTGTGTGTACTGTTCTGAGGCCAGTGGGGCTGAGGTCTCTCTGTCGTTGTTCTGTTTGATGGCTTTGGCTGGTTTTTGTTTTTGTTTTTTTTCCCTTCAAATAAACACTGTGTTGTTAACATTCTAACAGATCAACATTGTGTGTGTTGTGTCTGCAACACCTGCTGTGCCTCGGTCCCTCTGCTGGGCTCTGTGACTGCTCTAGTCCTCTGTGTGTAAATATTTTGAGTATATGCCCATGGTCACACCGACAACCAGCTCAGTCACAACACTGCTTAAAAATTGGCCTTGCTTAGAGGCTGTGTGGGATTGTTTTGAACTCGAGAACTGACTTGCTGTGATGATTCCTGTGATGTATTTTTTTCCCTCTGAATGCGGTCCAGGTTTCCGCAGGTTCATCTCTTGCTGGAGCTGGACATGTTCCTTAATCTGTTTGTAACTAAGACACAGGGGAAGGGAGCACAGTGTCTGCTTCTCCTGGAACGAATATCCTGCATTGTGTTCTCTCTTCTGTTTATATCTCTCTTTCATGTTTTGTTTTCTTCTTCTGTTTATTTTGTCAAACTTTTCTGCTGTTAATATTCCCTTTATTATACACGCAATTCTGTTTCATGCCCTACTTCCACAAACAATATGATTTAATCACTTTCAGGATGCCATACAAGTCTCACAAGTATGATAAAATCACTATCATCATCTCCTGATTTATTGCATCATCCCACCTGTAACCTCCTGCATTTCATTCCTCTCTCCTTTCTGTTTTCTTCTTGGAACGAATATGGAACAGAATACACATTTCATGTTCTTCGTCATGTTTTAACAATGTGTGTGTGTGTACATTTCTAACATCTCCTGCATCGCCGGTGTTATGTTTCCTGCACTGGTCTTTATCCTGTAGTAGTGTAAGCTGTAATATCACCACCTGCAAAATCATATTTTACATATTTCTCTAATTATATTACTTTCACCATTTCATTACATCATTTCACTTTAGCATGATTTCTTTCTCTTACTTAACACAGCTTTTTCCAGGTCTTCAGGATCTCCTGGCTCTTCATTGACACACTAATACTGCCTGTTTCTTAGGTACACAGGATGAGTGCGGTGAACTGACCCACCCAGGGCGATTCCGATTAATCAAGTCATCTAATGTCTAAAGTTTCTTTATAGGCAAACAGTCCCTTATTTGACTCCAAAGCGATGCCAAAAAAATGACCTGTTCCTCCTTTAGATTTTGTGACATGTGTCATGGGCTATACTCAAAGGTTTACTTCTGTTAAACAAAAGGTAGCACTGCTGTGCATGGGTCCAGTCTCTCTTTGTCTCTCGTTTGTGGAATTTATTTGTGTTGTACAGCTTAGACCTGCTTGGCTGCTCAAAGTATCTGTATCAAAACATAACCAGTGATCAATGATCAAACCCCCCTCCCCTCCCTTTCACCCCATCCTGCTCACTCAAGCATGTCCAGTTCAATTAACTCTCATGTTCAGCTGTCTTCTCTAGTTTAATGTGGATCTCTCTCTCTCTCTCTGTCTCTCTCACTCACTGTCTCTCTCTGTGTCTCTCTCACTCACTGTCTCTCTCTGTGTCTCTCTCTCTCACTGACTGTCTCTCTCTCTCTCACTGACTGTCTCTCTCTCTCTCACTGACTGTCTCTCTCTCTCTCACTGACTGTCTCTCTCTCTCACTGATTCTCTATCTCTCTCTCTCTCTGTCTGTCTGTCTCTGTCTGTTTGTTTCTATCTCTCTCTGTCTGTCTCACTCTCTCTCTCACTTTTTCCCTCTCTCTCCCTGTCTGTTTCTGTCTCTTTCTCTCTCTCTCTCTCTCTCTCGCTTGCATTTTGAATAACTGGACACTGGCTGTACGAGTTTTCTCACACTACTACTAGAGGAGATGCTCCGATCATTTGTTTTCCTGACCCTTTTTTTTCTTTAATATATCTTGTACGTTTTTCACTGACGTGAGAGCGGAAACAAAGAGTTGGTTTGTCTCTCTCAGTGGAGCTTGCACTAGCTTGCAGTGACGTGACAATCTGGTTTTACTCACCACAGCCCGCGTGTGTCCTCCCGCACCTTCATACTTTTTGTCATCAAACGGAAGCCGGGTTTACACTGTACAAATTTCAGACGGTTCTGCACACAAAGGGCACGTCAGGAAATAATCCTTAAAAAGCGCACTGTGACACGCTCGCCAGTTTAGTGCCATTTTGACTAAAGAGACAATGAGACAGATCTGGCAGTGTGAGGAAATTATCTCCGTAATAAAATCTCACTGCTATGATGTGTATAAAGGTCACCAATAGGAGGACGGCGTAGTATTATGAAGTGAAGTGAATTATTATTATTTTTTCTCCCAAACAGTATGGACTTGCTTAGATTAATGAATAAAACATTACCATTTTATTCTTGACCCGTGTGCAGTGAGATACAGATCTACTATAATGTGTGGACTGAAAAAGACCTAATTTTACCCTAAAGGGGATTTTTGTGTTTATTCGAACCCGGATCAAGCCACAGGAACGTAGTAATGCTCTCTAACCGCAGGTCTATTGTTAGAGGATCTTCAGGGTATAATTTGACCTGGAGAACACGCTTCATCACAAAATGTGGTCATGGTTTTATTTGGATCTCGTGACAGCGTTAGAAGCCCACAGTGTAACACCGGCTTAATTTGACTCTAATTACAGCTAGTTTATTTGGCCATGGTTTGACCTGTATTTAAAATGCAAAGTGTGAGTGTGTCTTTGTGATTTTTGTCTGTGTGGTTTGTACCACTCCTGTATGAGGTGTATAAGGCTGACTCTGTGTGTGTGTGTGTGTGTGTGTGTGTGTGTGCACGTGTGTCTTTACCCCTGCCTTTCTTCAGATCCGAGTAGTGAATGCATTCCGCAGCTCCCTGTCCCCCTATGAAGGGCTGGAGAAGCCCGAGTCGCGCAGCTCAATCCACAACTTTATGACCCACCCGGAGTTCCGGATAGAGGACTCGGAGCCCCACATCCCCCTCATCGATGACACGGATGCCGAGGATGACGCCCCTACGAAGAGAAACGCCACCCCTACACCCCCTCTGCCTCCCTCTCCATCGCCCAACCAGAACAATAACGCCGTGGATAGCGGCGCCCACCTCTTCTTAGACAACAGCAAATCAGCCACGCCCTCGGCCCCGGCGAGCCCCATGCACAGCGTGGAGACATCCCTCTGATCAGCTCCGCCCCCCTCCCTTTCTCCACACTCTGAGCCACACCCACCTGCCGTCTCTCCAGAGACCTGTGCTCGCTCAGCGGACTCACGGGCGCAGAGCCGTGTGAGATCTGGGAGCTTGGCTTGTGCTTGACTGAAACAAGAGCAAGCTTTCACCAGAATGTAGGGTGTGGTTGTGATATGACCTTTTTTTTTTTTTTCTCCTTTTGTTTTTTCTTTTGTTGTTGTTGTCTTATTTTATTCTCGAACATCCTCTCGGAGAGGGAAGGACTCTATTTCCACCTCTGCTTATAAAATCTTTCTGTCCCCTTTGTGAAAACGGAGGGATTGTTAATTCAGATTGAAAGTGACCTGTATTTTGTATTATTATTATTATTATTATTATTATTATTATTATACTGAGGAGACTGTTCAATGGTCTCTTCACGGCTTGCAGATGATTTAGCTGTAAGATTAATTTTTTCCTGAATGGTGGTGTATATTTCTTTCTTTGGCCCTAGATCACCCAGGTTCATTTCTGCTCTATTTGGCTGTTCATATTTGGAATTATTTATGTTTTGTTTTTGTTTTTTTGAAAAAGGCAGGTCTGTTTACAAAGTTTGTAGATACTTTTTTTTCTCTTTGTCGGTGAAGGAGCTTCCTGATGCAGAAAAAAGGGGACAAATAAAACAAAAAAAGAGAATAATATTTCAGATACTGCTGTATTTTCAGGAAAAAAAGGGTGTTTCTATGGAAACCGAACTATTTTTGCCTGCAAGTTTTATTTGTTATATATTTGTGGATACATAGAGATCTTCTAGCCAAATAGATAACACTAAGGCTTGTATAGAAGCGAAGAGAAGCGAGGCGTCGAGGTCCAGAAGCTAGCGCGAGCGAGGACATGGACACAGGCGAGGACCTCGGTCAGTACATTTCCTTAGGCATTTACTACTGCGTTTCTTCAGTTTTAAAGCTAGTTTATCATGCTTGTTAGGGACTGCGTCGTGTTCCCAGTTCATCGATCGAGAGAGTCGCTGTAACCGAACGCTGGGTTTCAATGACTTCAGCTCGATCGGAAATGAAATTTAAAGCGAGAGAGACAAATCACCGACATTTATCAAGTTTGTAATTGTTGTGTAGGAAGTCCACTGGTGACATTTTCTGTCCCTGCCAATATGTGATATCGAGGCTCATGATCTCAGGCTAGGGGGAAATAAATAAAATAAAATAAATCAATCGATCGGATGTGAAAGGACGGGAAACATGAAGATGCATCTTTTTTTTTCCTTTTGAAGTAAACAATCGTGTTTCAATTAACATTTTAAATTTGCATATTAAAAAAAACGCGTCTAATTTGAGGTTTAATTACTTGTTTCTTTTTGAAGACGTTTCCTCTTCGTACGGAGAGGACAACACCCTCGACACATCGTATTCTTTCTACATCTTGTTCTATTCAGATGGCTGCGTTTGACTCGGCTGTGGAACATTATTTGGCACCTGTGAAATACTGGAACTTACTAAAACGGAAGAAAAAGAAAAGGAGGATTTTTAAGGGAATAAATAAATAAAAAGACACTTAAAGGGGCGTAAAGGGTTCTCTGCACAGGGTACATTTTATTTCAACTCCCTATGGAAAATTTTGATACAGACCGTATAAATAAAGATTTGCTTTGTATTTTTATGGGACATGAATTATCTTTTGACCTGCTGAAGCAGACTCGAAGGAATTTTACACACAGTGCAGTGACAGCTTTTCAAACACAGCTAGCGATTCGGTTCTGCTAGGAATCTATTTCTCAGGGTGGCGAATAGTACGAACCAGGCTTTAAGAAAACACCTACAAGTCAAATACTAACACTTTTTATGTTTTAGATTAGATCTTTGTTTGTTTCTTTTTGTTGTTTCCTCTTTTTTTTGGCCAGGTTTGGGCCGTTGCTTTTTCTCCTGCGGGTCTGTTAAGGGAAGAGGAGAAAATATCTAGAAGAATAAGATGCGCTCTTTAGTCAGTGCATCCACACTATTTTATTTTATTTTTCTTCCCCCTAATTTATTACTTTTTTTTTTTTGTTTTGTTCCTTGTGTTTAACGAATAAAAAAGCAGCTTGAGTTTTGCTATTTAGTGACGAAATGTGGAAAGAAAAAAAAATATCCATGAGTTTAATCTGTAGCTTCTTCCTGTAACAGGGATGAATGTTTTTCCATCTGTTTTATGGATTTATTATTATTATTATTATTATTGTTTTTTTTTAACTTAACATTTGGAAATAAATAAAAAGTACTTCATGTCTGTTTATCTGGAGAAATGTAAATGGTTATTGTGATTTTCAATTTACATTTGAAACTTGTTGAGTAATGTGTATGGTTTTTAAGAATTAAAAGCGAAAAAAATGGATATTTAGCCTAATCTGAAGGCCATGTTTTCCTTCGTATTGAAGCGCAAACCGCCGAGATCTCGCGCATGTGTCTCGTTTAGACAGATTAAACACTTGTGAGCATGCTATGTTAGGAAAATAATCAACAACTGGGTGATCAACAACTGATAGTTCCTAACTAGTTTCAGCTAAGTAACTAGCTTTATTATTATCAGTGATGGTGTGTGTGTGTGTGTGTGTGTGTGTGTGGTGTCTCTGCATGCAGCTACACTGGAACTGGGATGCTGTATCACTTCACATACACACTGTTATTTTTTGATCCTTTAATACTTTTCAGTTAGACATTTTCTCATAAATTTGCTCACTAACGAGTTTCCTGATGGGGAAAAAAAAAGGTTTCTGGATATGAGACACTGCTTTTTTTTTAAAAACATGATAAATAATGGTTTAGGAAAACCCACATGCACACACCTTACTTTCTCTCCTCACTCCTGCCTTTCTCATCCTTACTTTCTCTCCTCACTCCTGCCTTTCTCATCCTTTTCACACCTCAGCTTTATAAACCTCAGTGATGTCTGAAACACAGGATCTGTTCGTGGTGTAGTGGCATCTCTCACTCAAAGCAGGACACAAAGCAGCTGTTTGTGCACATTAGGTAAGTTTACACACATCAGTGTGAACCATCAGTACTGTTTACATGTACCAAAACATTCCTAGGGCAGTGGTAGCTCATGGGATAAGACTTCAGATTGGAAGGTAATGAGTTCAAATCCCAGTGTGGCGAAACTGCTGGGGCCTTAAACCTCAACAGCTCAGCGGTGTACATAGGTAAAAAATAGAGAGATAAATGTTAGTCATTCTGGTCGGTCATATACAATAGATAGGTATAACATCCTGAGCAGTGACAGGTGAAGTGAATAAGACTGATGATCTCCTCATCATGGCACCTGTTAGTGGGTGGGATATATTAGGCAGCAAGTGAACATTTTGTCCTCAAAGTTGATGTTAGAAGCAGGAAAAATGGACGAGAGTAAGGATTTGAGCGAGTTTGATGAAGGGCTAGACCACTGGATCAGAGCATCTCCAAAACTGCAGCTCTTGTGGGGTGTTCCCGGTCTGCAGTGGTCAGTATCTATCAAAAGTGGTCCAAGGAAGGAACAGTAGTGAACCGGCAACAGGGTCATGGGCGGTCAAGGCTCATTGTTGCACGTGGGGAGTGAAGGCTGGACCGTGTGATCCGATCCAACAGATGAGCTACTGTTGCTCAAATTGCTGAAGAAGTTAATGCTGGTTCTGATGGAAACGTGTCAGTATACACAGTGCACAAGGGGGAGCAACACAATATTAAGCAGGTGGTCATAAAGTTATGCCTGATCAGTGTATATTAAACCTTAATAATATAAAAAGAAAATGTCTTCATTTGAATAGTTGATGTTGATGATGATGATGATGATGGTGGTGGTGATGATGACGATATCTATTTTGTTATTTGCTATATGTATTTGTTAACTTGTCAAATAGATTCTTCGGTGTCCTAATAGACTAGAGCCCTAATCCAGGACATGTGTAGTGATTTAGGACCGGACCCGTGTCACGTGTAGGATTCATGTGTAATGACGCTTCCGCTCCAGCAGGCGGCGCCGTGAAGCGCTTTGTGTTCAGTGACGGTGAGACAGACCTTCAGAGCCAAAACACAGCTAGACGGAAGGAAGGCAGGAAGAAACGAGACTTCATGCAGCTGGAGAGGAGAAGCTCGGGGTCATGAGTCGCCAAACCTCACCTGTACGTATACCTGACTACCTGACCTGAAGTGAGACAGGAAATGAGCACTAATACACTGAGAGAGAGAGAGAGAGAGAGAGAGAGAAAGTGAGTCTAATCTGATCATAGTGACTTACAGCACAGATAAATAGACCAGGATCAACTCTGTACTGAGAAATAAGTCTAAACCAGTTAATTACCAATAAAAAAAATCTAGAAATTATAGTTAATAAGTTAATAATACATTTTGTTTAAAAAAAAAAAAACCTGCTGATTTATGCACCACTTATTTACATCCTCCAAAATGAGTTCATTTTACTGTAGCCTTTATTAGTAAAAATATTATTCATATTTCCTTTCTCATTTTTTTAAAATGATTAAATTAATCATTAAACAAAATCTATAGTAATTAATAGTAGATGCAAGAATGCTCCATTTATTTACACTGATAATAGAGTTTAACATTAATATGTAACCTGGTTGTTGTAAAAGACATCGCCGCAGCGTGAACTGTAATTCAATGTAATCTTTAGCTAATCTTTATTATTGTGATATCAAATATAAATCGAATCGAATTGTTTGTCAAAACATTTTCGTATTCTGTTATTCTGAGATAAATGTGCTTCTCTTTAGAAATAAATGCTTTTTTTCAAGCATGGTATGATTCAGAAATGTCTAGAAATAGGTTGAATAGATTTTTTTTTTTTAGATTTATTTGCATGATTCAGACATAATTTAATAATTTAAATTCTAGTCTAGAAATAATTTAGAATAATTTTAGATTTTTTCCAAGTGTAAGATGTTCAGCTTTTTCTCCCCCAAATCCAGTGCTGCTTATTGTACATATAAAAAGTGAATAAATTTAATGCTGATTAAAATCTCTAATCTGTGCTAATGTACCTTACATAAAACGTTTATTTGGGTTTCCGTATCAATCCGCCCCTCTAAAAGCCTCTTACGTTAATCCTGGCCCTCGGGCTGAATCCTAAATGAAGCACTGCTCCCTTTACATGTGCACTACTTCGGCTGAGACGTAAAGCGGTGTGAGGTTTTGGAGCAACGATATTAATCACACACAGATTATCAGATGGACAACAAAAGGTGTTTTCGGGTGTGACTGTACTGTAGGTAGTGTGGTACGATATGTGAGGATCCACCCTAGACGTTACATCGCCCGTAGACGTCCCTGTGTAAGTCGTTGCTATGGAAATGATAGTATATTCTGCACTACTGTCATCATATCAGTATGATTTTCACTGTCATATAGCAGGTGGGGATTTTTATTAGAGGAAAAAAAAAAGAAAAGAGGTAAGTGACCACCGAGCATAAACGTCCTTGTGAAAGTGGTTGCTATAGAAACGATAATCTGCTGTTACTGAAAATTATCTACATTATAGCTTCAGCATGTCCGTGTGCTTTCCATTGCTGTATAACAATAGGATATTATTATTATTATTATTATTATTATTATTATTATTATTATTTTAAAGTTGACATTACACTTATATGAGGTGCCTCTGTGTAAGTCGTTGCCATGGTAACAATAACATATTACACACTACTGTAACCATGTCAGTGATTATACACTGACAAAAAAAATTGTCAGTGCTGACCATAGACGTCTCTGTGTAAGTGGTTGCTATGGAAACGATAATGTCCGATATGCAGTTACAGAAAATGACTTCAGATGAACAGACGTGTGTGTGTGTGTGTGTGTGTGTGTGTGTGTGTGTGTGTTGGTGTTCAGGCAGGAGTTGAGTGTGTGTCTGCCTGCGCAGTGATGAGGGACTGGTGGCAGCGTGTGGTTCTGCTGTTCTGCGTTCCTCTTCTCGCCGTCTACCTGCACATCCCGCCCCCTCCGCTCTCACCTGCCCTGCACACCTGGCACTCCTCCGGGCGCTTCTTCAGCTTCAGGGGTAACAACATCTTTTACAGAGGTGAGCTCGGGTTCACACGGTGGTGCAGAAAATCTGTTCTGTTACACCGGATCCATCAGAGACGTCGTTTCTCCTGCGTTCTGTTAGTCTGATCTGGATGTGTAGTGTGTGTTTACTGCAGGAGTGAATTTTTACTCTGCACTGAGCTCTGAACCGAAAACCTGCTCTCATTCTTGTGGAGGTCTGAAAGGGCAGTTACTCAGGCCTCCATAAAACTGTATAGGGGGAAAAAAAGTGTTATTGTAAAATGCTACTGCAAATTCTATAGCCAGGATGGAAGAGATAAAACATTATTATTATTATTTGTATAGTGCTTTAAACAGTGGGCATTGTCTCAAAGAAGCTTTGCAGAAATATAAAAATTTAGAATAGAAAGTTTAATATTTATTTATATTTATCCCTAATGAGCTAGCCTGAGGTGAAGGTAGTGAGGGAAAAACTCCCTGAGACAATATGAGGAAGAAACCTTGAGAGGAACCAGACTCTGAAGGGAACCTCATCCTCATCTGGGTGACACCAGAGAGTGAGATTATAAATCATGTTCTTTCTACAGCTGTATATAAAGTGGAGTTGTGTAACCAGGAGATTTTGAGCAGCTTATAAATCAGCGTCATTTCGGAATTCATTATAGATTTAACTTTAATTCCTTTCTGCCAAAGCAAGAGGATGTTCACTGATGGAGACCTAAGTGCATTTGGTGTGTGTTTTTCCAATAATGGCAATTGAAAAAATTCAGTTTATTATGCAAACTTTTAAGAATTTTATTCCTTCTAGAATGACACAGCTTACTATTTATCCTTTTGAGCCATTTTATTGAGATACAGTAACGCTGGGCTACTACTTAACTAAATTAAAATAAATAAATAAATCAGAAATCCCCTGACAGTGCGTCACAGACCTCGCTTTGAGAAGAGTTTAATTATTTAACGATATAAATTTAACGTTATTAGATGTGTAAACAAGCTTTCGGTTCTCTTCTCAGTGCAGAGAACTCTCTTGAACTTCCTGTCTGTGTTAATCACATTACATCACTTCCCCTCACACTACAGACACAGGGGACAGAAATAAAGTGGAGATAAAAAGTCTGTGAATATAGTAATATTATTATTATTATTATTATTATTATTATTATTATCTAGTCAGTCATTAATGTGGATTTGTTTTTGTTGGACATAAACAGCATGGTGGATTTAAGAAACATCAGAATTTTATTGTAATAAATAAAATAAAGATGTGGTTGATGGCAGAGTCTCTGGGAGCTGTGGGGAGCTCTGATGTGGTGCTGCTGCTTCATGGGTTTCCCACCTCCAGCTACGACTGGCACAAGGTAAGATTTATATATATATATATATATATATATATATATATATATATATATATATATATATATATATATATATATATATATATATATATATATATATATATATATACATATACATATACATATATACATACACCGGTCAGCCATAACATTATGACCAGTGAGAGGTGACGTGAATAACACTGATGATCTCCTCATCATGGCACCTGTTAGTGGGTGGGATATATTAGGCAGCAAGTGAACATTTTGTCCTCAAAGTTGATGTTAGAAGCAGGAAAAATGGACAAGCGTAAGGATTTGAGCGAGTTTGACGAAGAGACGAATTGTGATGTCTAGACCACTGGATCAGAGCATCTCCAAAACTGCAGCTCTTGTGGGGTGTTCCCGGTCTCATGAAAAAAACTCATGTATGAGCAGATTATACCGGATGCTTGAGGTGTGTGTGTGTGTGTGTGTGTGTGTGTGTGCAGGACGATATCTTACTAATCCAACTCTCGCCTCTTCTTATTCACTCTGTGACATAATCAGGACTCCTCTTTCCTAAGCCAGTGGTTTTACTCAGCTGTGTTAATTCCTCCAACACTTATGGCTGTGATGCTCAAGACTTAACATCACTTTATAGTGTATTTAAATTTCCTTCACTAAACACACAAAGGATTTAAGAAGCTTCACTCGTACACTGAGGTCCCAATGTCTGAGACCAAAATCTGAAAATAAACAGAAGGGGAAACGTTCGGTATGTGAAATATTTAATATTTATCTCCAGAGCTCCTTTGCTCCGTATTTAAATCCGATCCGTATTTAAATCTGATATTCTCCAACCATGTTAGCAGCTAGGTACAAAAGATCAGATTTTCCTCAAGTCTGATCCCTTCTGTTGAAGCACACGATCAAACGACACTGAGGGATTTGATCGAAAATGAATAATCAGGTTTTGCCCAAACGTCGAACAAAAGGGACGAAAGGAGAACGAACTGAATAGTGAGAAACTGAGATTTAAAAAATTAACTGTTCACTTATTTCTAATAAAAATGATTGCTTTGAATTAGAAAAGAACGCAAAATAGAAGTACGTCCTCTTGAGATTTTGGACTTAAGCAGTAATAAATATCAAAAATAAATAGATAATGGTATCCTAAGTCTGTGACCTAGTGAACCGGGGTTAATGTATTCATTGATGGAGACTTTAAAGCACTTTTGTACGTCGCTGTGGATAAGAGCGTCTGCCAAATGCCAGAAATGCAAATATAGTTAAATAACAGGTGGCTTTATATTTGTTCCTGAAAGCAGGTGTCATGTCTGTATGAATAAAACAGGCCTGGTATCTGCTGTGTTTGTGTGTAAGTGAAAGTGTTTGTGTATGAATCAGGCTGCAGTGTGTGTGTGTTTGTGTTGTAGGTTTGGGAGCCTCTGAGTCAGCGCTTTAACAGAGTCATCGCACTCGACTTCCTCGGCTTCGGCTTCTCGGATAAACCTGTAAGATCCACGTTACCGTCTTTAACCTGCCTGTTAACTAACTGCTTCCTGACTCAGTCACAGTGTGTATTTAATGCTGTATATCATGTGTTTATAAAAATCACAAATCTCACTGGAAATACAGCAAAGGATTTTTACACTTTATGAAAATTTGTCCTGGGAATTAAATACCAGATGGATTGAAATTAGTCATTTTATTTATTTATTTATTTTAGTTATTATTTAAAATGAACTGGAATTTAATATATATATTTTTTAAAATTATTATTTAAAATGTTTGAGCTGTAATATTGAAGTGCTGCATCTAAACATCATGGAGGACATGGGTGAAGCGATTAGTTTGTCTCGAATTTATTTAACATCACTGTGACTGTCAGAGACAGACCGATAGATACACTACCAGTCAAAAGTTTGGACACACCTTCTAATTCAATGGTCTTTCCTGATGTTTATTTATCAATGCTGAAGGCGTCCGAAATCCACAATAATGTCCTTTGAACAGCTGATATTGAGATATGTCTGCTACTGATGCTCTGTAAAGCCTTCATAACGCCTCTAATCTGAGGTGCTGTTAATTGGTGATTTCTGAGGCTGGTCACTCTAAATGAACTTCTCCTCTGCAGCAGAGGTCAGTTTTGGTCTTGCTTTACTGGGATGGTCTTCATGTGAGCCAGTTTCATCATGGTGCTTGATGGGTTTTGCAAATGCACTTGACAATACTGTTCTTGCAAGAACTATTCCAGAACACCTGACCTTCGTGTCTTAAAATAACAACTGACTGTTTTTTGTTGTCATTACATATGGATTACTTCAGTCCATGTGTGTTATTTCATAGTTCTGAAATCTCCAGTATTGTTCTAGAATGTAGAAAATGAATCCCTAAACAAAAAACATTGAATTAAAAGGTGTGTCCAAACTTTTGACTGGTAGGATGGATGGATGGATGGATGGATGGATGGATAGATAGATGGATAAATAGATAGATAGATCCTCCCTTCATCCCAATGGGAAATCATCATATCTTTATAAATATGATGTGACTGTACACTTTAAAAAAAGAAAAATAAGAACATGTATTCAGTCAGATTTAAGAAAAAATATTGTTTCAGTTTCAATAAATATAATATGATTTCACTGTTTATATTGAACTCAATTTAAAGATGATTTTAATTGCCAGGTGGAATGGTATATAGTGAAGCAGATCGGGAAGTGTCGGCTCAAGCAGTTAAGACTCTGGGTCAGTGATCAGAAGGTCATGCAAGGTTCAAGCCCCAGCATTGCCAAGCTACTGCCAAGCTTAACCCTCCCTGCTCCAGGGACACTGTATCATGGCTGACCCTGCGCTCTGACCCTGGCTTCCTAACAAATATGTGAAAGTGGGTGGCTCAAGTGGTTAAGGCCAACAGATTGGAAGGTCAGGGACAAGCTGCCACTGTTGGGCAAATGAACAAGGCCCTTTACCCTCTCTGCTCCAGGGGTTCTGTATCATAGCTGCCCCTGCACTCTGACCCCAACTTCCTCAGGGATATGTAAAGAAAAGTATTCCCCTGTAATGTAATATACACTTCTTCTTCTTCTTCTGCATGTAGTGTTGAGATCCAGTGTGAAATCTCAGCAGGATGTTGGTGCTGATGTGATGGTGCTACAGAATAACTAGAGTTTTACATTCAGATGAATAAAGAGCAGTGCAGTGCTTCTGTAGTGTGCGTCTGATGTGAAACACTGATGTTGTGGGTTTGATTCTCAGCTCAGACGTGAGCTTGGGGTTTGATTTTTATCAGTGATTGGAAAATCCACATCAGATGGATGAATACTCATTGTGTTTATGCTACTCTATTCAATCTCCTGGAACTGATGTACGCATTTGAAAGTAAATTCAATATTTTTTTTTCCAGTGTATTTGTTAGAAATGTGCTTTTCTGAGTTTTGTATAAACTTCCTGAATGGAAAGTCGTGTTGTTTGTTGGTTTCAGAGGCCACATCGGTATTCGGTGTTCGAACAGGCCGGTGTAGTGGAGGCTTTAATCTCACATCTGGGTCTCGCTGAGCAGAAGATCAACCTGCTGTCTCACAACTATGGAGACACCGTAGCACTCGAGCTCCTCTACAGGTGACAACATCTTACTCTTATTCATTATTAACAAACCAGAGGAGTTCTGAAAGCTGCAGCAGAAATCACTGCTCCGAGTCTTTAATGGATTGTGTGTAGAAGTTAAACTGCGAGGGAACAGAACTCGGCTCTTTATAGCTGACAAATATTTCTTTTAAATAGAAAAATGAATCACCTGTTTATCACACACTTGCACTTCTTTCTGAGGAGTTCAACATTGATGTCATTGTTCATGTGATCTTCAGCAATCTTCCTTGTGTAAACACACAGGAGTGACAACAACCGAACTGGACACATGGCCATAAACAGCCTCTGCCTTTCAAATGGAGGTAGGTTCCTCTCACTATGTTCAGGTTCCTCTCATTAGGATAAGGTTCTTCTCACTAGGTTCTTCTACTAGGTTCAGGTTCCTCTCACTAGGTTCAGGTTCCTCTCACTAGGTTCAGGTTCCTCTTACTAGGTTCTTCTACTAGGTTCAGGTTCCACTTATTAGGTTCATCCTCACAAGGTTCCTCTGCTGGTCTCATCGAGCATGGAAACCCCTACAAGACCCCACGAGGTGCTAAACCTATTAGAAGAAGCCAGTTAGCATTTCATCAGTACATTAATCAACTTATTAACTCCTGACAAAGTATTCATCAATCACCAGATCTAAAACTTTCTGTTTTACTGTCTGTAGTTATACAAAATTAATCAACACCTTCTGACCAATCAGAGTGCAGGATTCCACAGCACTGTGGTGTAATGATGATATTTATATCACATGATGATTCCAGGTATCTTCCCTGAGACGCATCACCCCAGGTTTCTTCAGAAGGTGAGTCTCAGATCCACAACACTGTTTACTGACTCTTATTCATTTGTATTTATTTATTTATTTATTTATTTAACAAACAAGCATTTTGTCCACTTTAATGTCTGCAGGTCCTGAAGGATTATGGTTTCATCTCCTCTCTGCTTACCAGACTTATGAACTACTACCTCTTCTCTAAAGGGCGAGTAGAACAGAAAACGCCACTAAATAAACCACTAAAATCTGAAAAAAATTCCAAACAAAAACGGCCATTTTGTTTCCACACAGATGTTTGTATCTTCAAAGTAAATGTTGATCTCAAACCCATTTCTGCTCTCTGAGATGTTCTCCAAGTGCTTGTTCATCTAAAAAGCAGCTCGAATTTGATCTTCAACCAGAAAAATTCTGTTTAAGTTCTCCAACAGAGGGGGAAAAAACACACTGAAAGACGACAGACTCGTTTTAGATCAGACTCGCAGCCTGAACATCATTCATTTATTTCTACTGATTGAAAATGTTCCATTTCCAATCCACCAGCAGACCAGAACTCCGGTGTAATGTTGTTTAATGGAGATCATTAATACGTGTTTGTCTGCGTCTGGCAGGATCGGAGAAGTCTTCGGTCCGTACACGCAGCCCACTGAAGCCGATCTGTGGGACATGTGGACAGGAATCCGCTTTAATGATGGAAATTTGGTGATGGACAGGTGATGGTCCAGATACTGTTTTTTAAATCTCTTTATAGCTCTAATTAATGCTGTGGAGAATTGGGTTTTACTTCAGCTTTACTCTTGTTCCCTCACCAGACTATTTTTTTCTAAATCTCTCTTGGAGATTATTAGGATGAGCAATAAAAACCCCAGACACTTCTCATGTTACTGAGAAGCTCGTATGGATGTGGTAGCTCAGTGGTTAAGTGGTACACTGACCTATTACTTCCAGAGCTCTTGGTTGCTGTTGTAGAAAGGACATCATCAACAGTTACATTATCTCCTGTCCAGTGTCACCCAAATGAGGATGAGGTTCCCTTCTGAGCCTGGTTCCTCTCGAGGTTTCTTCCTCATATCATCTCAGGGTGGTTTTCCTCACCACCGTCGCCTCAGGCTTCTTGTTAGGGATAAATGTTAGGGATAAGTAGCAACTTCAAACTTTTATAATTGTTTATCTACGTTTCTATACTTCTGTAAAGCTGCTTTGAGATGATAGATAGATAGAGAGAGAGAGAGATGTTTCCATAAACATCTCCGGACGAAAATTATCACATCTTTTTCTTTGAATTATAACTAGATATTTTTATTCTGTTTATTATTAGTCTCTGATTATGTGGAGCGTCTGCCTTACGCGCCCCCTGTGTAAGCTGTTACCATGGAGACAGATACCATTTAACCAGATACCATTAAACATTTATTTAAAGAAATTATCAAGGCTTTTTCCTAAAAGTTATAAACCTTGGATTAAGTCGATTTAAAAGTTCAGAAGTCTCTTGGAATTTTTTTTTTTTTTTTGGTAACAGCATTCGGTCTTTCCCCGTGTCTCTCCTGTAGCATCCTGCAGTACATTAATCAGAGACTGAAGCACAGAGAGAGATGGGTTGGAGCTCTCACGTCTACATTAACCCCATGTGAGTGTGTTTACAAATAAATAAATAAACCTGCAGAGTCAGGAGGCAGAAACACACACACCCACAACCACAAACACCCACAACCACACACACATGAAAGATAGCTGACAAAGAGAGTGATAGAAGTGGAAATTCAGATATAGTGTGAAAGTGAGTGTATAACGTGTGCAGTGTATAACAACCAAATGTGCAGTAAAATGACCCCGGAGATGTACTAGACTTGTTAAACAAATGAGGCGTGTAGAAATGAACAGCTTTTTGCATGAACGCTGTAACATGACACCCAGAGGACAGGGAGGAAGTGATTTTCTCTCTTCAGCTGGATTTCAGTGGCTTCTAGAGGAAATGCGTGTCTTTTTTTTTTTTTTTTTTTTTTTTTTAAGTCTGTAGTTGATTTTTCTTCTGCTCTGTACTCTTTCAGTGCACATGATCTACGGCCCTCTGGATCCGGTGAATCCGTCCCCTCAGTTTATTCATCTCTACCAGTACGTAAACAATCATCGTTACACAAAAGTGACGCCAGAATCGTTTGAGTTCTCGAGTTTGATTGGTCCAAAAGGTGCCGCTGCAAATTTTTTATTTTTAGTTATTATATGAGATCTTTATATTAGATCTGATGGTACAGGACCTTCACGGTACAGTTCGGTATTCAGTATTTGGGATTGGGTTCGGTACGGTGCACATAATATGCCTAAAGACCTGGTTTGATGATAATGTGAAAGGAAAAACTTTAAAATTTAAAACAATAGTAACAACTTCAACTTTTAATAAACTAGTAAACTGACTAGAACATTAAATAAACATTAACCTCAACAATAACATAATTGTAACAAATAAACAACTAAAGAAGTTGGATTCACTTTTATGAAACATTGACATCATTTGGACGTCATTTTCTCTGCCTTGTGTCTCCTGCTTGGAATGTTTTACCGTGGTTTGATCGGATGTTGAGCAGACCTTCAGTTTGCACCACAGAATAAAGCCGCATGTCGTAAGCTATGAAACCCTCACTGGCGTATTTACTCACCTTTGATCTGACAGAATCACCAGATGGTTTTTGTCCCAAAACAGCCGTCACATTTTTTCCCGTCTGGAAAGTCCGGTTCTAGTTTGTTTTCGATCGAGGTGTTTTTGAAGATTTGAAGTATTTGTCAGTTTTGTAAGAAACTTCGACACTACAGATCTTACAAATGTTGATTTTTTTTTTTTTTTTTTGGCAACCCCATCCTTAATCCTGAAATACTTCCAAATCTTGCAGCGATACGATTGTGGAGCATTCACAATTTAGATTCTGTTCACAATGAAACCTTCCTTCATAGTGTGTGCAGCGATTTGTAAACAACGGAAGAAATGCTGCATTTCATTGGGTGGCCAGTGGACCAATCAGATACGTTCTTTCAAAGGCGGTCGCCGTTTCAGCGTTTGCCGATTTGCACTCATACAGTAAATACGAATCCACTGTACCGCGAATGAAATACTGCAGTACTGTGCTACGGTACGCTAACGTTGTTGATATGGAGAAGTCTTCTATTAGGAGACATTTAACACTTAATGGAAGGAGTGTCCAGTGTGAGCGATCTGTAACAGTCAGGGGTAAAGGTGTAACTTTTTCGGACGTCTTCAGGATAGATAAGGTTACGCGTTATGGTTTGCCAGGGACGATTAAAGAAACATTAATGCTGATAAATAAAATAACAGATGCTGGTGAGAATCCGACTGCTGTATCGTCAGTGAAACTAACCGTTCTCACAGAAGCTCCACATCATTCAGTCTCTGTTGATCATGATATTTCTACAAACATCACATCACTGTTTTATTCCATACACAGTAATTGACTTTTCCATCTTTTCCCCCCTGTAGAAAGCTGGTTCCTCGGTCGACTATAACCGTTCTGGACGAGCACATCAGCCATTACCCACAGCTGGAGGATCCCACAGGCTTCACCAACGCCTACCTCAACTTCATCAACTCGTTCTGAGCGGCACTGGAGAAGAGGTGAAGAGAAATCACAGCCCAGGGACACGGTTCTTATAGAGAGACGGTGAGAGAAGCGTACTGAGGAACCGCAAAAGAGGAGGACATTTCTTTTTGGGTATTTAATTTGCGGGGATTATTTTGATTGATATTGAAATACTAAGCGCTTAACGGCAAGTCTACAAATTATTCACTGATTACAGCAGGCTGGAGTAACTCCTCTGGTGCCTAAACTGAACAAATGTGATGTTTCAGATTATAAACTGGATCCTTTAAGATAAGTGTAATCTTTATAGATTTCACCTCTGTACCTTAAATAACAGACGGATGAGTCTGATCTGAGTGTGAACAAGTTCAACCAATCAGCAGGTAGGGAGTGAAACAGTGCCTAGAGATGATCAGCACTTTGCTCACGGTTCACCATCAAGACGTGTTTAGAAAACGGAGCAGGAGTTCTGCACGTGTATCCGAGTCTCGCAGAGCGGTCACTATTCGAATGCAAGGTGAAAAATTCATATTCTAGTGCTGTTTACGGTGTTGTTAGTGTCACCTGCTCTTAATTAGAAATCTTGTTAGTGATCAAATATGAAGAGATTCCCTGTAAGGTACTGATTATAATAAATAAAGCTAATCTAGAGAACATGCTAGGCTAGTTAGCTAGCCAATATTTGCTAGGAGGAGAGTGTCGCTATGGTTACAGTGTTCACTTTTTAAACCCATATTCTAACATGAATATTAACATGCAGCCTAAGCGCATTAGACAGATTTTAATTGTGTAGTTCAGCCTCTGATCCAGCAGAGGGCAGCCTAAACGTTTTAAATGTTCTCGTGGCCCATCAGTAAATTAAGCGACTGATACAAATATGGAAGATAACACCAAGACGAGCGGCGCTGCCTTAAGCGGACAATTACGACCCCCAAATCATCTAAAAGCAGTTTGTGGAAGTATTTTGGGTTCTACACTGTAGAGGGTCAAAGAAGGGTTCTATAAGCTAGCTCTGGATACTGTGACATGTAAATAATTTGTTGTGTATGAGGGCCGGTCTTATAGGTGATACAGTGCCAAGGTTTTCTATCCATGGGGGGGTGTTGTCTCTGCAGCTGCTGATCATCATCTAGGGCGTAAATCGGGACACTCTGAAAGGACTTCACATCGTCAGTATTATCTGATTTTAAAGAGGTTAAAATTGAGAAAGTAAGAAATTGTTTGATTAAATGTTGATTCTTTGACTTTTGGGAAGTGAAGCGTATATAAGATGAGAGGTCCCTGTACCTGGTCCAGGAGAGCCACATGTCCCAGTCTGGGAACCCGAGTCTTGGGCCGTGTCCACACTAATACATTTTCGTTTTAAAACGCATATTTTTCTATCAGTTTTGGCGTTCATCCACACTGAGACGCCGTTTTTAGTCAGGCGGATAAATTTGAAAACGCCTATTTTGTGTCGCAGTGTGAAAAATGAGGCTTTTGAAAACGATGCTGCATTTGCAGTCATGTGACCAGTTCAGCTAAAATGACGTCTACAAGCTCGCTCGTTTTTGCAGCTTTATACTCCTGTGTTACAGCAACATCTCCATCTCACTGTCGGTCCATTTAAAAAACTCGCTGCTTTTCCTCGACTTATTGCAGCGATTTTGCAAAGAGCTGGAGAGTAAACAAACACCAGACGGACGCCTCTTACGTGTTACTCTCGTGCAGTACAGGGATGTAAGCGTTTTCAGACGTTTCAATGTGGATGCAGAGCGTTTTCAGACGATAGTGTAGATGTAGCCTTGGAGCTCTGTGAATTGTTTATCATGAGGTTTAATAGCAAGGAATTAAATCCTGCATCACACCAGCTTCAGATGTATGCAATTTGATTAAAATAGTGAATATTTTTGAACATGTACTTGCAACAAATCAACAAAGTATCGGCTACAGGAGTAATAAACAAAACTGTGTCTCTGTGTTTGTTTGTTTCTCGTTTATTAATCACTGTAAAATATTTTAGCTTTAACAACGTTTCCCACGATCCAAATGTGATGGAGACTTGACCGCCACAACTTAAATTAATGCACGCTCAGCTAAGTCTTTTAAGCTGCAGTTTTTCTTTACTTTACTTATTCATGTTTGGTTTCATTTCGGAATAAACAAAAGAGTCGAGAGAGAGAGAAAGTGCAAGGTATACAAATGTCATAACATATGAACTGGAACAGCGTGGAGTCTAAAAGTTGATAGACATGTGACCTCATCAGCAGGATTTCTCCTAACCCACCGAGGCGAGGATGACGTCGACGACGTTCTCGTCCGCACTGCGCACCGTCACCTGCATGGTGACTCCGTCGGCGAGGGCGAGGCGAGCACGCACCAGAACGTCGTAACCTCCCCGGAACACGCCTGCACAGAGACACGGATAGTGTTTAGAGTCTGATTGATTACAGCGTGAAAGTGCTGGATTTAATCTATAAACGATGGTGTCAATGACAGCTGAGATGTGATGCAAGTCGTACCGGCGAGGAAGAGGACGTGGGAGTTCTTGTTTTCGGGCACCTTGTCCGAACGCTCACACGGCTGCATGCCCAGGAAGCTGATGATGTTGTTGACGGCCTCTGTGGAATCACATACAGAAAAGTGAGTGTGAAATAATTTCCTTGCTCTCAGGATTTCTAGTCTCAGTGTTGTTTAGTTTCCTACACAGAGGTGCATTTTAAAAATGTCTGCTACATAAAGACGCTGTCGCTCTAATCAGATACACCTACAATTATACAATCAACATGGGCTAAAATCACGCTGTGTTCACAGACTGCTGCTATTTCTCAACCAGCAGCACATGTTTTTTAAAATACTTCCACACTCGTATGTTTCATTTTTGGTCACAGAATAAGCAAATACTATTTTAAAAAAGATTTTAAATCCTAGTGATCTAATATGATAACAGATTCACTCTAAGGTTCTGGTTATAATCAATAAAACTAATCTAGAGAACATGCTAGGATAGTTAGGTAGCCAATACTAGCAAGAAGGTGAGTGTTGCTATGGTTACAGTGTTCATATTTGTGTGCGCGCACACAAAAAACAAAGAATACAAGTTAAATAAAAGTCTTGTTATTGATCTAATATGAGGTTTACTTTAAGATACAGGTTATAATTATAAATCTAATCTAGAGAGCATTCTAGAATAGTTAGTTAGCCATTGCTCACTAGGACCAGCGTGTTGCTATGGTTACAGTGTTCATACAGCATCAGAAAGGAAACAAAGGCCATATGTGAAAGTAGGGAAGGGTAAAGAGGGCATTTGGGCCATTAACGTGGTCACGCCCATACGTTTACCTTCCAGAGTCCTGACTGAAGCCAGAGCGAACGTCTCCTCCTTCTCATTGTCGGCTCCGACCTCCTCCCACGCTGCACCGAAATTCGGCTTCAGGACTTTCTGGATGTGGTCGGCTACGGTCACTTCCAGATCCTCTAACTAACAGAACAAGAGCGGGTCAGGAATACAGATGATCATGAATATTAAATAAAGCTTTTCACATGAGATTTAAACCAAAAAAAAAATAATGCGTTGAGATGAGAGAACTTACCACATATTCATCATCGTAACCATCATCGTCAGGCTCGCCGGTGTTAGGATCGCAGTCACGCACCAGATATTTCATGGTACAGCTGAACGTGCAGGACACTGAGGAATTACGACACAGACTGAATTTCAGGACACGGACCGTAGAAAGCTCGACATCACCAGAAACACGGAACTAATCAGTTTTGGAGGTGGTGGAGTTTACTGATGCGACACATGAAGTCTGAGAATATTTGTTCCATTCCCTCACAGCGATACTGTATATTATATCTTGCTTAACAGACTTTTCCCTGCAGCTCTCCTGTGGATAGAGTAATGCTCTCACTGCAGCAGGTAAGAAGTAAACAACTGCTGTGGAGTGATAACAACGACAAGGGCCTGCTAACACTCTGAGACGTTTATCTCTGGGATACAGAACATGAAAAAGTCACAATGAGCAAACTGGCAGTGAGAAATGATTTACAGTTGAGGAAGAGGGGGAAAAAACACTATTGAAAGTCGTGGCCTATTAATTAGCCGTGTTTCTAAGCCAATGCTGCGTGTGATGTGAGCTGTAGTACATCACGAATGTTACAGGCTGTTTACTCCAGCCCTTTAACTTATGGGAAAGTAAGCAAAGTAGATTCCTAAAGGATCCAAGCAATTGTGGACTACTTTTCTGAAGAGATTTATGACAGGAGGCTAGACCACATTTCCCTCTTTCCTCAGAAGTGATGATTTTGTTGTCTTGAACACACAAAATGGAAACTAATTCACATTCACAACTTGAACAGAAACATATCTGTACGGAAACAAATCACGGCTTGAAATGTTTTGAGGTCCTTGTTACACCGCTGACGAATTAGCCTCGACAACGAGTCTGATATCCTGTTATCATGACATGGCTGGACTGTAAGCTCACCTGCTGTGGGGTCGTCGTCAGGCAGGCGGACGAGTGTGTAGCAGGAGCCGGGCTGGTTGTAAGGCAGGCTGGGAGCCGGGATGTGATGCACCACTTCGTAAGATTCGGACGGCTCCATCTGCACCAGGACGCGCTGCAGGAGCTGGTCGTTCAGAGTGTTGGTGCAATCGAACTGGAACACCATGTGGCCAGCAAACGTGTGTTTGATGCAGCGAACCACATATTCTGTCTCAGCCTCCGTCAGCTGCACCGGCTCTGACGACTTGAACAGAGGACCAAGGCTCTGGAACTCAGAAATAGAGGAGAGTTGCTCTGCAAGAGAGAGAGAGAGAGGTTGATACATATAACATATATAAATTTTTATAAATTTTCATCAGCATACGAAGTATTTTCAGCAAATGAACGAACCAAACTGAACGCTGGCTAAGTTGCGCGTATGTCCGGGAGCTGCTCAAAACCTTGTTTGCGTCAGTGGAAAGCCAAGCAAAGCCAACCGAAGTTAATTATTTTTCAGTCAGTGGAAGCTGTTTGGAAAGAGTCGACCCACGACACCAACGTTGCCTTCAGCATGTGTCCAAAAGCTAGGTGATTTTTCGGGTGTTTTTTGTTGACAGATTGGTGGTGTGGGTGGTCTGATCTATTTTTAGCCCAAGCTTGGTGGCACGACTTCCTGTGAGGAGCCTTGACATGGAATGCTTGGCTTGGGTCAGTTCTTTGTAAGCAGCCGTACAGTTTACATACGCTTCATATTGGTCATATTTTTGGGTGGCTGGAACGAATTGTCTGTATTTACTTATGGAAAAATCTACGAATTAATGAAAATAGGAACTTCTGCTTTAAGAACTCACCTCCAGAATGCACAAAATATTAGGGGACAGCACATTACACATCCATGTGATTAGATTTTCATTCCCAGATGACACATGGACACCAGTTTAAAAAAATCCTTATATATATATATATATATTACACACATATATATACACACATATATACTTCAGTTGATTCATGCTGAAAGAACCGACAAGATCTTAGAAAACTCAGGCCCTTAACCCTCAACTGCTCAGATGTATAAATAAGATTAATGTAAGTGGCTCTTGGTCAGGGAGTCTGTTCAATGCCATAAATTTGGACAGTTCACAGCCTTTGTCTTTGTGTCGAGGGAGCAAACAATTTTCTTTACATTCTGTATTAATGCACATAATAATCTTCTCATGTTTTTCAGCTTTAGCTGTGAATAAAGTGCGACTGTGCAACACGCTGGAGGTTTAATTATCTGACAACTCTAACGCTTCTTCATTATGACGAGTCTGCTTACCTTGGTAAATGTCTTGGCGTGAAGGTGCCAGTTTTTCAGGAGCTTTACTCGTAGCCACTGGGGCGATTTCTGACAAAGGATTATAAAAGAAATTGTAATTGTAAACACATGTAGCATATACACAGGAGTGGGAAACTGAAGAGACTGAACAGGTGAGGAATTTGAAGGTAGAACAGAGGAACCGAAGCGCACCTGTCTTCTGCTCTGTGATTGGTGCAGAAGCCAGAGGAACCGTCTTAATGTCGAACGGCTTCTCTGAAGGCTCCAGCGTGTACTGATGGAGCGATTTCTCCAGCCCAGGAATGGACACGGACAAACCTGCACACAAAACACAAATTTATTTTAAATAAAAACCTTTCATACACAAAACTGAACATTTTATTTTTTTTTACTTTCATGTCTATATACACAATAGACACATGAATATATTCATGTGGCCATAATAAACATTATGACCACATGCCAAATATTGTGTTGGTCCCCCTTTCGCTGCCAACACAGCCCTGACCCGTCCTGCACTGTGTATTCTGACCCCTTTCTATCAGAACCAGCATTAACTTCTTCAGCAATTTGATCAACAGTAGCTCATCTGTTGGATCAGATCACACGGTCCAGCCTTCACTCCCCACGTGCATCAATGAGCCTTGACCATCCATGACCCTGTCACCGGTTCAACACTGTTCCTTCCTTGGACCACTTTTAATAGATACTGACCACTGCAGACCGGGAACACCCCACAAGAGCTGCAGTTTTGGAGATGCTCTGATCCAGTGGTCTAGTCATCACAATTTGGTCCTTCATCAAACTCACTCAAATCCTTACACTTGTCCATTTTTCCTGCTTCTAACATCAACTTTGAGGACAAAATGTTCACTTGCTGCCTAATATATCCCACCCACTAACAGGTGCCATGATGAGGAGATACTCAGTCTTATTCACGTCACCGCTCAGTGGTCATAATGTTATGCCTTCTTGATGTATAGAGTAGTGTATGTTTTGGATGAAATGTCTCTAGCAGCGAGAATCTGGGTCATACCATTAAAGATGTATGCAGCGTTTAGAGCCTTCTGTTTCTGCTGCAGGACATTCATATAAAATGTGGCTCTGTCCCTCACTTCATCATCGCTGTCCATCATGCACCTACACACACACACACAACAACTCAGTTTCCACACATACACAGCTATAAGTATTGTTAATTATAGGCATCATATATACATTAAAAAGTTTGGAAAAGGTTTGCTTCTAAAAATAAATGTACTAATGGAGGTGATTGTGTGTATATTATCCTTAAGCACCAGACAGCAGGGATTACCTCTGCATCAGGACCAGCACGCTGGGCAGCAGGTCATCGTTCTGTGCTCCAAACTTAGCCAGAGCGCTCACGGCAGCTTCACAGCAGAAAAGAGAACGTTAATTAACAACTGGTTTAAGAAAAAAATAAACAGCAATTCTATTGATATAATGAAGTTTTCTGTTTGTGTAACGTTTATGGAAGGAGTCTCCAGTATCAGCGGGTAAAGCTGTAACTTTAAAACCTCAAAATGTTTCACAACTTTTTACATTTCGCAGTTTTTTCGGCAACACGGCAGGCTGCAGGACAATTTTTGGTTTCATTAACTTTGAGAGAAAGTAAACATAGCTGCTATAACACAAGTGATAACAGGAACTAACTAGTCACGATATTAAATGTAACGTAATTTTGTAATACATTTCTTCAATTAATATTAAATTACGTTTAATAAATAAAAAAATGAAATATCAAATGTATATATATAAAATCTGTGGGTTCTTTGAGTCATTACACCACAGTATCATTGATTATTTTCCTGTAACAGTGAAGCCCTGAGTATTCACAACATACAACAAATACATTTTGTATAGAAGAAAATAAATAATCAATAAGATAGATAATAAATCTGCAGTCTCTTTTGTTTCACCGTCAAGTACTGATATACAGTGCAGTATCAGTAACTTCTCATAGTTGATTAATTTCCTACATCAGCACCACCCCAGTCTTTTTAAATTCCTTCTGAGGCAAAAACTCTTAGCCTTGTAGCCAGTCCATGAGCTTTATACTGCTGTTGGAAAACCGGTTGAGCTACTGACCCTCATCTTACTTTGTTTACTTTGTTAAAGCAGCCACGACATGTTATTATTTTAATTTTCCTGACTGTCCGGTTTTCGGAGGCTCACCTGCCCGGACCGCCTCGCTCTCCAGCACCACGCGGTTGAATATGAAGCGGATGTATTTGGAAGGCGAAGGAGTGCGAGGGCCTTCTTTCCCCAGCAGGTGCAGGATCTTAGTGGCCAGAACCGTGTGCTCGCAGTCCTCGATAAACTCGCACAGGTGAGCCAGACCGGTCTCTTTACTCTCAGGGTTCTCCTCAATGATGCTGATGATGCAGTCCACGATAGCGCGCTTGTACTCGAAGCCACCCTGAAAGAAACAGACGAATGGACCAGATTTATGTTGCTGCATGAAGATGAGCTTTCTGAATCAATAGGAAACATGGCAGAAAGGCAAGATGCTCCGTCTATAGCTTGGAAAATGTAATAGTTAAAAATAATTAAAGCATAAATAATAATTTAAATCTAGCTTTAATGTCTTCTCAATGATTCTCCGATTCACAGCTAGCGTATCTGCTTTATGGCAATTAGATTACTATAAAGAGCACAAAAAACTATTAACGGAAATCTAGCAATGAAAATTTCTTAAGTCTCAAATGATGTGCATTATTCTACTGAACCTAAAGGGCTAAAGAAAATGTTTGAACAGCCCATGACTGAGAAACTGAACTGACAAAAACCATAACATTCAAAAAAACACACTCTTAAAAGTTTGAGTATTCTACAATATGGTGCAAATGATGATTTCGCATTTTTATCATGTAAGTATCTGATCATGCATAACTTGACCGTCGTTATCTATGGAACCCACTACATAAACTTTTGCACACTGATCTGCTATTGAGTAAAGACAGAACACTCGGCCCATAATCCTCGGCGTAACTTACATCATCTCTGAGCATGTTCGACAAGAAGTTCATCATCACACCATGTTTTCTGGGGTACTTCTGGCACAGGGCACTGATGGCTTGAACCACCACCACCTGGAAAAAACAAACACACACACATTAAACACCTCACATTAAAACATTATAACACATTAACGCATGTGTACCATTCCTCAAGTTATGGACCTTGAACTCATCAGAGATCTCGGAGACGAAGGAGGAGATCTGTTTCATGAGCCGGTCCACGCTGCTCTCGCTGCCCGTCTTCAGGAGCGTGGTGATGGCCAGAGTAGCGATGCTGCGGTTCGAGTCAGTGATCAGGTTCTCCAGGTCCAGGTTACAAGCGGTCACTGCAGATGGGTGCTTCATCGCCACCTGGTGGACACACAGGAGTTAAGTTGACTTTATTTGTCACATATACATTACTGCACAGTGAAATTCTTTCTTCACATATCCCATTCTTGGGGGCTGGGATTAGAGCGCAGGGTCAGCCATGATGCAGTGCCCCTGGAGCAGGGTGGATCAAGGGCCCCAACAGTGGCAGCTTGGTGGTGCTGGGGCTTGAACCCCAATCTTCCAGTCAACGACCCAGAGCCTTAATTACTTGCACTACCACCGCCCTGCTGTGTGTGTGTGTGTGTGTGTGTGTGTGTGTGTGTGTGTGTGTGTGTGTGAGAGAGAGGTATCTGATTTACACACCTGGCAAGTGCTTTATCAGTTTAACAAAAAATAGATTGTATGTCTTTACGCTGAGAAGAGTTTTAAACGTACATCATGGTCACTTTAAGGTCTGATAACCAGCAGTGTGTAAAGTGATCAGAAACAGGAAGTACTTACATCTGTAGTCAATGTGCAGGGAAGTTTGTTTGGTTTTTTTTTTTTTTAAAGCAACATGATTTATGATCAAATAATGCTAAATGCTAAATCAATCAAGCACATTATATCCACGTGAATAACTCTGTTCGCCGTATTTTAACATACAGGAAAAATAAAGCTCTTGTATCTGCTTGTATAAATCCGACAATGACCAATCAGATGCTCTGTCTCAGATGAAACGTTAACTAAAGCTCACTCAGGAGTGATGAACAGAGTGAAAATTTTTAGATAGAAATTATTAAAAGCAAATATGAATCAGAGCATCGATGTATTTAACACTGGACTCTACAGTGACATCTGCTGGACAAGAAAAATTACTACAGGCTGAGTAAAACTATCAGAAGCTTTTAGCTTTATAATATTTGCTTGTCTGTAGACCAAATTCTACAGCACAGATCCTGAAGGACTGGTCAGTCAGAGGAAAAAATGTCTGTTTTAACTTTGTTTTAAAAGCGAACATTTTGAAAGATTTCTGTGTTTTGGTTTGGGTTTTTTCCCCTAATGTTTATGGTTTCTCTTGGTTTGCAAATTCTCAAGGTTTGAATGTAATTTTGGGGAAAAGCTGAGTAAAAACATTTTGTTCAGGGTGTTTTCCTTATTTATTCAACAAAAATGTGTTTTCCCCCCCCACAAACGATTTTTTCAGATTTTTTTTATGCTGATTTTGGATTCTATCACATCAATACTGTTTCTAAAAGCTGAAGTTCTGGTGAAAATAATGATAGAAGATAAAAACAAATGTGTGAAAGGTGGTATAATACTGTGAAGCTAAATCTATGGCAAAATAAAGAAAGCCTTTAGAAAGTTATAGACCAAAAGATAATTCCATTAATAAGCCTAAAAACAGAATTATTAAAAATACATTTCTTACTCATAATTAATATTTACCCTGTATAGTAGACAAACTCCATAAACAATGATGAGTACAGCAAACGACAAGTGCTCATTACTACTACTATAACTCATAATAATAATAAATAATAATAATAAATAATCTAATAATATTCAAGTCAAATTAATCAAAGCAATACTTATTACGTCCACTAGAGGGCATTAAAACAGTGAAATAAATTCCACTCAACATCAGAAAAGAAAAAAAAAATCCAAATAAATACATGTGCAAATAATTCACTTTTTTAAATTCTAAGAATTATTTCAGATGTTTAACCTCATGAATAATTTGTACTGTGAATAGAGTTGTTGGTGTTTTACCATTTTTTGGTTTAACTAGCAGTACATACTGTGGTTTACGAATAAACAAAAGTCCACGTTGCCCTGACTTGAACATCGTTCAATATTAATGATGAATATTAAGAATATTATCTGAAATGATGATGATGATGATGTCATGAGAACTGATCATCATCACATTAATGTGAGAAAAGATCAGACAAGGAAACAGACTCACTTTATTGAGGGTCCGCACGGCAGCGTAACGTAGCGCTGCTTTCGGTGAACTGCAGAAGAGCTGGAGCACTGAGAAGGAAAAGTCACAGATATGTACATCAATCAGTAAATCTCTCTCACACACACAAAGATATTAGGGGAAAAAACTCAGAAACCAACCAGACACCGCAGGGGCGAGCTCTCGGGCGGTGCAGTTGGGCATGTGGACGATGGCCGAGGCCGCTTCATACACCACCATCTCATGCTTATTCCTCAAACAGCTCTCGATGAAGTCAAACAGCGGGCTGTCATGTCTGTAAGAGAACACACACACACACAGGTGTGAGGAATCTCAAATAATGATAGATAAACATCTATCTCCTCAGCAACGTGTCAAAAATTTACTTCTCTTTCCTTTAAAAAGTGTAGGGTGCACAAACTTTTGCACTGAACCGTATGACCACTTCTTAAAACCTAAACATCACGTACCCTCCTTCAGTCTCCTCCAGCAGCTTGCTGGCGATGCGGATCAGCATGCAGTAGGCAAACGGAGACTTCAGGCCCGACTTGGTGAACTTATTGAGCATCTTGGTGACGGCGAGGCGGTCGTTCTTCCTCAGGTGATAGAGCAAGCCCAGGGCGTGGTACTGTAAATCAAAGTGGAACAACAAAACATGATTTAAGTAAAACACACACACAGATTAAAGGTAAGAAATAGTGTTCCACCAACCTGCACCATGATGTTATCACTGGACGCTGCTTCCTGAGCCTCGTTCACCCAGCGCTTTACTACGTCGTAGCTCATCTTCACCATGTGCTGAAAGAAAACACACGACCGCAGTGAGACCGGAGAAACACACCACAGAGCTACTACAGTACACGATGATCAGGAGAATGCTCTCACCAGAGAGGAGACGAGAGCAGAGCTGGACACACTGGGCACTTTGTCCACGATGGCCTGCTTCATGTATCGCTCGATGGCCTGCAGCATGGTGGTCTACAGGACAAAGGAAGATGAAGTAGTCAGGACCATCAAAACAAGCCTTTTACTCCTAATTAAGGAAACTGGGTTTGTTTTCAGCATCAAGATGTTGCTGGTTTTAAGCAAAGAGGCGGTGATTTTAGAGGCACAGGAGACTTCCCATAATTCATCTCCTTATAGTTCAAATTATTATTTCAAGTTCAATTTGTCACCTAAACCACTACACAGAGTACAACACAGTGAAATGCTTTTCAACTGCCTCATAAATAGTAAATAAAAATAGAATAAAAAGTGGAATAAAATAGAATAAAAATAGAATAAAATGTTAAATACAAATAATAAAAAAAGGTGAAAATATTTGAATAAAATTTAGAATAAATATTTAATAAACTGTAGGATTAAAGTATAATAAAAACTGAATAAGATGTAGAATAAAAATAGAGTAAAACGTGAAATAAAAATAGAGGAAAAGTAGAATAAAACAAACAAACAAAAAAAAGTAGAATAAAACAGTTTCAATAAACAGCAAGTTACTTTTACCATGGACATTAAATCTAGATGTGACCATAAAGGGGAAATGTTTCATTTAAATAAATAAGCAGATAAACAAATTAATAAATAACTAATTATTTTAAATAAAGAGTGTGAAGATGTGTAAATTTATACATTCTTAATGCCATGTGATTGGAAACTGACCCTATATTTATTTTACAATAAACAAACAAACCAACTAGTGAACACTATTTAAATAAATAAATCTGTAAACAAATATTAAATTAATTATTTTTAAAAAATAATTCATTTTTTTTTTTTTTAAAGGAGATTTAAAGAATTATTCTATACAGTCCAAACTCTACAATTATCGAACAGCAAATAAATAAAATATAATAATAAATGAACATTAATGACTAATAAACAAAAAGGTAGAATTAAATAATAAATAAACAAACAAATAAATAAACAAACAAAATCATCTAGAGTGAATGATGTGTGAGATATAACACTCACATCAGTGATCCTGCAGAGCGCTCTGATGGCAGGACCTCGGTACACATCCTCTTTACCGGTCATGTCTTTGGTCAGACTAAACACACACACACACACAATAAGTGTAAAGCTCTCAGCAGTAAATGCACATCATGTGAGCGGGTGATGAACCATCTCACCTGCTCGTAACAATGATGACATCCTCTGAGATGTTTGCCATCTCCTTGATGGTTAAGTAGCACATCCTTCGTAGTGTTTGCTACAGTGACAAAATAAACAATTATTATTATTACATCAAAAGCATGACCGAAAATGTAATAATTAAATGTAGAGATGTTTACATCATTCGACTGGAAGAGCCTGGTCATGGCAAAGAAGGCCTCAGTAGCCTCTGTGGTTCCAAAGTGTTCACCCTAGAGAGAAAGGGAGTGAGCGAGCGAGCGAGAGAGAGAGAGAATCACGTTAATTACAAACTGGACAGAACAGGAGTGGAACAATAATAGGGATGTGCATCTGTGAGGAGGAATAATAGTGACCTGGTTGAGCAGGTAGATGATTTTTGTCAGGATGTGGAGGCATCTCCGTGGGTTGATGGGTGTCTCATTGAAGATGCGAGCCTTCAAAGAAAAGGAAAAACTGATCAGACACCGATATCAGATCTCTGAGTGACTCCATGCAGGCGTGTGTTGCTCAGTTATAAGAACAGATAATAAACCACAAATCTGGACTCAGCTCAACAGACTGATACTCACAAGTCAAACACCTGAACACAACAACTTAAAGCTCTGACCCAGCAACTCAAAACCTCAGTACAATTAAAACCTCATCAACTCAAACACACCAAATTCAACACTGACTCGAATCTCTGATCAAACACTTAAAGACGAACTGACTTGATTGAAAAAAAAAATCCAACAACTCATACAAAACAGAAGAGAAAACACCAAATCCACCTACTCTACAACTCTGATCCAACAGGTCAGAATCCCAACGTAACAACCAAAAGAACACAAAACATCTAATCCAACATCTCCAACAGCCAACTCAAAAAGACTCCAAGCCCAACAGGTCAACTCTAACACACACAAAAACTAATCCAACAAATTAAACACCAAATCCACCAACCCAGTGCTCAAAATCAACAGGTTAAAAAGGCAATAAAAGTCAAAACTCACTCTAAAACACAAAACACAGATTCAACCAAATCTAACAAGTCAAAAAACTGAATCCAACATGTCAGGAAGCCAAACTCATCAACTCAAATTCAAGAGACACTTCAAATAACAATCCAAACACCAGATCCAACAACTTACAAATCCAACCATTTAAAAAAGCCAATACGACTCAGAGCCCAAGTCCAAACACTGAAAAGACACCAAATACAACAAGTCAGGAACTCAACAACACTAATGTAACATCTCAAATATCACATCCAACAAGTCAAGAGCCCGAACCCAACCACTCTGGAAACTGATCCAGCAACTCAAACACCAACCCAGCAACTCAAATCAACTCCAACACCAAACCCAGCAACTCAAATCAACACAAACACCAACCCAGCAACTCAAATCAACTCCAACACCAAACCCAAAAACTCAAATCAACACAAACACCAAACCCAAAAACTCAAATCAACACAAACACCAAACCCAAAAACTCAAATCAACACAAACACCAAACCCAAAAACTCAAATCAACACAAACACCAAACCCAAAAACTCAAATCAACAGAAACACCAAACCCAGCAACTCAAATCAACACAAATACCAAACCCAGCAACTCAAATCAACACAAACACCAAACCCAGCAACTCCAACACCAAACCCAACAACTCAAATCAACAAACACCAACCACCAAAAACTCAAATCAACACAAATACCAAACCCAGCAACTCAAATCAACACAAACACCAAACCCAACAACTCAAATCAACAAACACCAACCACCAAAAACTCAAATCAACACAAATACCAAACCCAAAAACTCAAATCAACACAAATAGCAAACCCAAAAACTCAAATCAACACAAATACCAAACCCAGCAACTCAAATCAACACAAACACCAAACCCAGCAACTCCAACACCAAACCCAACAACTCAAATCAACAAACACCAACCACCAAAAACTCAAATCAACACAAATACCAAACCCAAAAACTCAAATCAACACAAATACCAAACCCAGCAACTCAAATCAACACAAACACCAAACCCAGCAACTCCAACACCAAACCCAACAACTCAAATCAACTAAAAAAAACCCCAAACTTAAATAAACCAAAAAAACCCCAAACTCAAATCAACTCACACATCAACCCCAACAATTCAAATCAACTCAAACACCAACCCCCAACAACTCAAACACCAAACCCAATAACTCAAATCAACTCAAACCCAAACCCCATCAATTCAAATAAACTAAAAAAACCCAACAACTCAAATCAACTCAAGCGGCAAACCTCTCTGTCATATTAACAAAAATAATAAAAGCTCTGCCACACGCCATCAGACCAGATCTACATCAGATTTCAGTGTCATGTATAAAAGATCTAATTCAGTGTGAAGGTGCGATGATGTAAAAGACTGAAAGTGTGTCGGATGTGACTTTAGAGATGTGATGGATCACCTCCTGCAGGACAGCGCTCTTCTCCAGATGCTGGAAGGGGTTGGAGCCACTTCCTGCGAACAAACACATGAGACAAAATAAGAGTTTTTCTAGAGATTCTGTAGAGTTGGTTTATTTAAATGAGATAATTATTAACACAGAATCACTGTATACCACTGTATACGTGGCAGAATAATTACATGCAAAAAACAAACAACAACTTTACACTCTTTTCAAGCAATGTGTAAGAATTAAAAAAATACACACACACACATATATATATATATATATTTATCTCGACTCTTAGACGGATAATAGATAATGAATTAATTCAGTTAAAGTATGGCTAATAAATTAGCCAGTTGTGATTATGCTAGCTAACATTATGCAAAGACAACATAAAGGATTATATAAAGAGATATATTTCAAAATGATGTTATATAAGAGCGCATAAAGCATTTATATGATAAATATTTACAGCCTGTAAAAGGTGTTATATCGTTAAAAGACTGTTAGCTAAACGGCTAGCCTAGCCATGTACTGCCAATGGAGAGCTAAAGCTAACGTCAACCACGCAAATTACCGTTTATTGCAATCAACAGCACGAAATTAAAAGTCTGAAACAAATGGAAAATCAATTCTTACCAGCCTCCTCGTCCTTTTTGTCAAATTTCTTTATCATTTTCAGGAATGTTTTGGATAATAAGCGCGAGGGCTGAGCTTCACTCTCTAACCTCCACACATCCGAGGTTCAGCTCCACGTCAGCTGCCGGAGTGATGGCACTCTGAGGTCCAAAATGGCGGCCTGCAGTTATAACCTTCAAAATAAAAGTCGTCAAAATAAAAGTTACTGCTCGGTAATCTTCTTCTTCTTCTGGCTTTTCCCTTCAGGGGTCTCCACAGCGAATCATCTCTCTCCACCTATCCCTATCTTCTGCATCCTCAACACTTACACCCACTAGCTTCATATCCTCATTTATTACATCCATATACCTCCTCTTTGTCCTTCCTCTTTGCCTCCTTCCTGGCAGCTCCATGTCCAACATTCTCCTACCAATATACTCACTCTCCCTCCTCTGAACACATCCAAACCATCTTAATCTGTCCTCCCTAACTTTGTCCCCCAAACGTCCAACATGAGCCGTCCCTCTGATGTACTCATTCCTAATCTTGTCCAATCTCCCAAAGAGAACCTCAGCATCTTCAGCTCTGCTACCTCCAGCTCTGACTCCTGTCTCTTCCTCAGTGACACTGCCTCTAAACCATACAGCATGGCCGGTCTCACCACTGTCTTGTAACGCTAAACTGAATATTCTTGTGCATTATACTACAGCATAGATTTATTAGCTCTGACTGAATGATTAGTTTTAATAACAATATTAATGTGTTAATTTAAATCTAATGTTATTGTTTCTATTGTTAAAACATTCACTTGTTTGGTGGAAGCTATGCATGATCTAAATCTCTAAATTCTAAAAACATGTCACTATTTAACAAAGTAAAGGATGTGTAATTTTTGTTGTCCAGTGTTAGCGTTGTGTAATGGTCAGTAATGTTGTGTTCAAGATGAAGTTGTAACTTGTAATTTCCTGTCTTCAAACACAGAGGATAAGTCAGTGAAAACTTGAGCTTCCTATTCGTCAAACTGAGGTAGTCTCCTGAACCGTTCTGTTAACAGAGTGACTTTAAATCAACCCGGCAGCTCACGCTGTGAACAGTGGAAAGTCTTCCTTCTCTACATTTAAACAGGTTTATAGCAGAATTGGCTTTAGATCAGTTCATGTACAGACACAGTACTAAAACAAATTATACTACACACCTCATCTCTCTCTCTCTCTCTCTCTCTCTCTCTCTCTCTCTCTAAAAACCCCCACCCTCTCACTGTCATCTTATCTCATCTCATCTCTCTCTCTCTCTCTCTCTCTCTCTCTCTCTCTCTCATCTTGTCTCATCTCATCACTCACCCCTCCCTCTACCTTCCTCCCCTCTCTTTCATCTCGTCTCATCTCTCTCTCTCTCTCTCTCTCTCTCTCATCTTGCCTTATCTCATCTCATTACTCTCTCTCTCTCTTTCATCTTGTCTCATCACTCTCTCTCTCTCTCTCTCTCTCTCTCTCTCTCTCTTTCATCTCATCTCATCACTTTCTCTCTCTCTCTCTCTCTCTCTCTCTCTCATCTTGTCTCATCTCATCACTCACCGCTCCCTCTACCTTCCTTCCTTCCTTCCTCCCTCCCTCCCTCTCTCTCTCTCTCTCTCTCTCTCTCTCTCTCTCTCTTCTCATCTCTCTCTTATCTCATCACTCTAACAAACCAGAAGGAATACACACCGATGAGAACATGTTTATTAAAGTAAATGTTGCCCTTTCCTGTAACAGTCTAAATTATTAGATCGTATTTGCTGTGAAATGATCAGGACTGCACCTGAACAATTTATCACTTTTGAATCTTCATCAATTTCCAGTTGATAACTTTATTACAAGACTTCGTTTTCTAACTAAAATGGTAACACAGTTACACTTTTCACCGTGTAGTGTACAGTTATGGAAGGGAACTGATGTATAGTCCTAGTCTCTGGTGTCACTCAGATGAGAATGGGTTTCCTTTTGAGTCTCTCAAGGTTTATTCCTCGTGTCGTCTCAGGGAGTTTTTTCCTCTCAGGGAGTTTTTTTTCCTCACCCTTATTGCCTCATGATATAAATGATATAGACTTCAGTTAAATGCTCCATGTGTCTTCACAAGCTTTCAGACATTCAGGAGTTACTTAGAATAGAATAACTTTATTAACCCCTGGAGTGAAATTAAGTTGTTGTAGCATCTCGGTACATTTAAAAAAAACAAGATAATGAGATGAGGCACAGAGTAATAAACAAAAAGAAGTGCAGAGTTCAGAGTTGGGGATGTGATACATGGTGTGAGAATCTGTACAGTAAAAAAAGATACTGAGGTAGTCATATGTACAAGAATAGACAGATACTGGAAAAAAGACTAATGACAAAAAGACAATGTGCAAGAAGAGCTGTTAAAAATATGTGAGAAAATCTCAAATGTGGTCATCCTGTATGTCTTTTTAAACAGAACTAAACCTACCTTGAGTTTTTGATACTCACCACAAGGTACATGTTTTTTTAACCTTTTTTTAACCTTTAGACATAACATTATGACCAGGTGCCTAATTTTGTGTTGGTCCCCCTTTTCTGCCAAAACAGCCCTGACCCATCAAGGCATGGACTCCACTAGATCCCTGTGGTATCTGGCATCAAGATGTTAGCAGCAGATCCTTTAAGTTGGCCTCAATGAGCCCCACCTCATAACTTACAGGACTTAAAGGATACCTTTGATAGATACTGACCACTGCAGACTGGGAACACCCCACAAGAGCTGCAGTTTTGGAGATGCTCTGATCCAGTGGTCTAGCCATCAAAATTTGTCCCTTGGTGTCAAACTCGCTCAAATCCTTACACTTGTCCATTTTTCCTGCTTCTAACACATCAACTTTGAGGACAAAATGTTCACCTGCTGCCTCTAATATATCCCACCCACTAACAGGTGCCATGATGAGATCATCAGTCTTATTCACTTCACCTCTCAGTGCTCATAATGTTATGCCTGATCGATGTAAGAGTGTCTTTAAAAAGGTATCAACATCATTAGACATTAAGGGTAAAGTTACGCCACATGACTTCTTCAGAGTAAAGGATACACACCAATGATAAGGAAAGGTAATGTGCTTTGTCAAAAGAATAGTTCTAAGTTCTTCCTTAAGAGTGAAGACAGCAGTATTGAAGAGTAAAATGTGGGAGAAATGTCCAGGTTCAGGTCACTGTTTATACACACAAATCCACATCAAGTCTGTTTTTTTCTTTGATTAGTGTTCTTTGGTCAGTGTGAAAATGTTTACATCAGTTACACGTGTGAGGGATTCTGAGTCTTTAACTCTTTCATACATGGTATTAACAGTTAGATGAGATAATCAGATACACGACTTTTATTCTCAATGCAGCACCCCCCCCCCCCTTCTCTCTGGTCCACATTTTCCACACAAAAACCCAAATCAAGCTTTAAAACATAGATGTGTTAGATAGATTTTACAGTCTATCTAACACATCTATGTTGTAAAGCTTGAAAAGCTGCTTAAAAACAAATATTTCCTAAATAATCAGCTAATATTCTGCATGAATGAGTTCTGAAGTGTTAAAATGTTTTCATGAAAATGTCTGTATAAATGTCTTTTATATATTTTTAAAAATTGTATTTTATTTTATTTTTTAATATTGATGTTTACTGCAGTGTATTCAGGTGCAGAGCATTTACTTTTTATTTACCCTTTTTTTAAGAAGAAGAAGTCAATATATATATATATATATATAACATGTATTTTTAAGTAACATATAAATCAGATACAAAATCTGGACATGTTTTTAAAAAATAATTTATTCATGAAAGCCACATTAAAGCCAAAGGTCTCTAAATTAGATATATATGAACATCTCGGTTCATCTCACTTACATGTCCGTGCTGTGCTTTATGTTATTGCTAATGCTTGAGGCAATCAAATCATATTAATTAACACACACACACACAAGTTAAAAAAATTAAAGAAAGAAAAGAAAGAAAGCCCAGGAAGCGCTCGCAGGAAGTTCACCTCCTCTTGCCGATCTGCGCCATGAGGCGCGCGTTGTGCGCAGCTTTGGCGCGCAGGTTCTTGGCTCTGGCGATGTCGAAGAGCGCGTTCATCAGGTTGGTGGGCACGTCCAGGGACAGAGTCACCCTGCTGCGCCGGTCACTCCTCGCGCCGTTGCCGTACATCTTGCTCCTGAGCAAGGTGTGGCTCAGAAACTTGTAGCTGGAGCCGGGTAAAGTCCGCCGCTCTCGCGACTCCTCGGACGACTCGTCGCCGTCGTACGGCGCCTCGACGACCCGCTCCGCGTCCGCGTCCGCGCTCGCGCTGGAAAGAAGCTCGCCGTCGCAGAGGAAGCCCGAGTCGCTGTCGTACGCGCGCAAACACAGGCTGGAGACCGGAGTGCAGAGCACGGCCAGAACGAGGAAGAGAGTCCTCAGTGTCTGCATCTTCTACTCTCCTGTCAGGCGGGAAGACGCAAGATGTAAAAAATACAGCGCTGGGGATTTACAGTAAAACTGGCCACGACTATATAATTACATAGAAATATTGAAACCAAAATGAGTAAAAACTACCGGATGTACACTTTATAGCGTATTAATATTAACACAAGGTTTTGTAAGTGATCAGTAACCCGCTACGCATCTGTTTGTCCTGAACTTACACAGTGACACGGCGTCAGTGCCACTGCGCGCAAAACGCACGCACAAAAGTCGTTATTAAAGGTACCTGATGCGCTGGATTAGGACACTGCTCCAAAATCTGATCAGCTGAAGTAAAACAAACCCGATGAAACTAAGCAAGAAGTGCCACAAAGCTGCGCGAAGCCACTAACTCAGAGTTGCGTGCAGCACAAAGTTGCATTGGCTAATGCGCACAGCGCGCTCCCTCAACTCGAACTAAAGCAGATGGCGCGTGGACGGAGAGTCCACGCGCTGGGGTGTCATTTAGCACAGCCCAATTACACCAGCAGTAACGTCACAGGTCCCAAATTGGTGTAAATACTCAGCAAAATGTTCAGGGGGAGGGGCACGGTTCATAAACTTTCTCTCTTCGGTTTGGACTCGTTCGTTATTCACTACATCTAGCGCGTAACGCAGGTTAATGACGGCGCTACCGGAGCTGAACATCTTCTCTCTTCCTTCTCCTCCGACAGACTGATCACTTGTTTATTCACACATTGGAGTCCACTGCACTGTAAACAAGCTCTGTGACAGATTTTATCCTGCTATTTATCTTAAAAATAAAGCTGCCAAGTAGAACCAACAAGGATTTTTTGCAGTGATGCCACAGAAGTTTTCTGGTTCCCCAAAGAACCTTTCAGAAAATGGTTCATACAAAAACACTTTTTCTGAGTGCCATAAGCAACATTTAGACTAAAGTACAGTTCTTAAAAGAACCATTTTTTTTCTGGGCCATAAGGAACATTTCTACAGTCTATAGAACTTTTTTCAACTACAAAGAAACCTTTAGTGTAATGGAAATGTTTCATAAAGGTTCTTCATAGAACCATAAACCCTGACAAAGAAACATTTAAGATCTATCTATCTATCTATCTATCTATCTATCTATCTATCTATCTATCTATCTATCTATCTATCTATCTATCTATCTATCTATCTATCTATCAGACTCTCGGTCCTGCTATCTCTCTATGGTTTTATTTGAATTATTTAATTTCTTAATTGGGTTTTTAATTATTTACTTGATTTTACTGTCCAACTTTTGTGATTGTTACATAATTTTGAGCAATAAAAGCTGACTTCTATATGCTCAAATATTGACATTTTACTCCATTATTTATTCTTTTCCACACTTGGTTATGTGAGTACTATATGAAGAAGAAGAAATAAACCTTCATGTAACAGTGCATTATAACCTGCTATGGGCTAAAAGTGAACTTAAGTTCGTAAACAATACACTGTATGTTATGTAAGAAATGAATCAGGTGCAAAAAAAATGACATACGAATGAAACACATGAAAGATGTGTAAAGTGTCTAAGGTCAGTGAAGAAATGTTTTGAATCCAAAGAAGAGAAAACAGTAACACTTATCCAACACATGATCTCAGGGAACCCACAGGCCTCAGGGCACAAAGTGAGGGACAACCTGAACCGGTGCCAGCTCTTTACAGGACGCAATCACACACTATGGATCATTTAGAGATGATAACCAGCCTACAGGTCATGTAGAAGAACCTGGTGGAAACCCTTGAAAAGCATGGAGAGAACACACACACACACACACAGAGGGAGACAGGGAAAAAACCCACAATCATGGAGGTGTGAAGCAAACGTGTTAACCAACTCCACGTCCTCCAGAAAACCAAAATCTTGTAGAAAATGGAATTTGGTGAGAATTCTAAACAAGACAAGTTTAAACTACTTTAAATAAAATTACAACAAAATAGTAATCATTAACAACGTATATCTACGTATATGTTAATGATTTCCAAATCAAACTAAAATGTGTTTTATAATTATTTTAGCGTTAAAGCATGAAAACTATTCTTTAGATTTATTGTAGCAATGTTTTTCGTCTCTTTATGGGCCACTAAGCCATACAGTGAGCACGGTGACATTTTAGTTCAGGGAATCAATTTAACACATCACTAACATCATCTAAAGTGACTTTATAACTTATTTCTTTCTTGATTAAGAAGCAAAACCAGCTCTGTCCAGTAAAAGTAAACCCATTCGTAGTTTATAACAGAAACGTGATTCATATTTTATGCATGTAATTTTTGGTGAAGAGGTCAGTTTGTCAGGAAGGTGTTTATTAAATAAATAATGAATAATTTTTGATATTTAAAAATGGCAGTTCAAGCGACTTACAATTCCTGCTGTGTCGCCTTTTTTAGTCGAAGTCCTTCTGCGTTAAGAGCGGCTGAAAATCACGGCTCAATCAGAAAAAACATTCTGTGATCAAGTACTTGCTTGCTGGGAGACAATAGGCAAATATCACTTAATTAAAAAAGTAAAATAAGTAAATAGATAAATAAATGAAAAATTAAAAATAAAATAAAAAAACCCCTAAAAACTTTGCTGAAATTTATAGGCAAATAACACTTAATTAAAAAAAAATAAAATAATAAAAATTAATTTAAAATAAATATTAAAAATGAAGAAAAAATAAACCCAACTAAAAATATGCTAAAATTAAAAACCAGCCTAAAATCAGTGTGAATACAATTTAATTTAAATCAATGGCATTTTTAAACTGCTTTACTGTAGAATAAATTCCTTAGGTTTGACAAATTTTATCCAGATTTCCTTTCACCCTCATTTTTTTTTATTTTACACTTTTATTAAATAGTGCAGGAGAAATAAGCGCAATAAATCACTCAGAAAGCTCCATTAAACAAACTCATGCTGTGAGGAGAGTGTGTGGTAGGGCAAGAGTGTGTAAAACTGTTTTATTTTAATCCAATAAGCCAATAATTAAAACAGCAATAATCCATAATCTTTGTCAAAACCAGGAAGAACAATGAAAGACCTTTGCTAATATTTTGACGCTAAACATATAGATGAACGAATCAAGGGCGAACACAGAACAGGTGGAAGACAATCGGGTAACAAATTAATGACAAGACAAGAGCAAGATATTTTCACCTAATAGCTGGATGCCTCTGCCAGGAGGTTAAGAGTGATCTGTTGATGTCTCTTTTAATAACATTACATTAATCTTGGACTTTTGTACTATGTTGCTTATGTTCTATAAAGCTGCTTTGAGACATTAAAAGCACTATGCACATAAAATTTAATTGAATTGATGTGAATTAACCATGCATTCCCTAGGCATTGCTTCATCCTTACTATAATGTCAGTATACTCCGGATGAGTTACAGGAGCTGTCTCTGTCAAAACGTGTGGAAATAGAGGAGGGAAGAGGAGGAGGGCGTGTAGCGATGTGTCATATTTTGAGTGAAAGGACTGTATCCTAATGAAATGAACACTTTTTAGTTATTTAGCCATTTAACCATTTATAATTCAAACACTTTTTAAACTCTATTTTTCCTCCTGTTTTTGTTATCTTTGTCATGTCTCACTCCACAGTGGAGGTTAATATGAAGCTCATATGAAAGTAGACACTCAGGACTTTAAGAATTTGTAGTGTTTCAGAAGGAGTTCTGTTTTTACCTAAACTACCAGGGAAATATATTTATAGAAAAGTTCCAAATAAAACAAAACGGTTAATTTTTCTCCATATGAATGTTTAAATATTCAAAGTAAATGTTGATATCAAACCCATTTCTGCTCTCGGCGATGCTCCAAGTGGTTGTTCATCTAAAAAGCAGCTCAGATTTGATCTTCAACCAGTAAAATTCTATGTAAGGCTCTCCAACAGAGGGAAAAACACGCGTCTAAAACACACTGAAAGACAACAGACTCATTTTATATCGGACTCACAGCCTGAACATCATTCAGTTTGTTTACACTGACTGAAAATATCCGATAAGCCCGTTTCCCTTCATCCGGTGGTTTGGAATGGCAGCATACTGGTAAAAAAGAAGGGTTGAGCACTGCTAGATAAAAATGTCTATTTTCGAGGTATTTCAAGTGCTTAAATGTCAAATTCAAGCACCTTGTTACAAGATAATGGTTGAGGAACATAAAAGGCATCCACATGCACAAGTTTATAAAGGAATTCTGTATGGAGGAGTGAATCAAGATCATCAACAAGTGTCTCCAAGAGAGTTATATTTTGATTGTCCTCAGCAAAAGCTTCAACAAAAAACAGGCTCTTATTATACGATTTCTACTTAAACTCGAGGAAACTTCGGAGATTAAAAAGAAAATATATTGTTAAATATTTACAGCACATCGATGTGTTCATGTCTTTAACTACGAATATCACTCACAGCATGTTTTATTCATTTTATCTATTAAATTTGGCTTAAGGGCTTTGCTACTGTTTATGCCTCACAGCTCCAGGGTGTGGATCGATCCTGAGTGTACTGTCTGTACTGAGTTCTCTTTGTGTCCTAGTGTGTGTATACAGTATGTAAATGATTCCCTGGACCTCCTCCACTGACCGGAGCTTTTCTGCTGTTGTTGTGTTTTGCGATTGAGTTCTGATGTCTGAGTGTTTCATCAGACTCGTTAACCAAGTCATGCACAGATTTGGCCTTGAGATGCCTGCAAGTGTCACACGACTGTAAGTGTCGTAGGAGTGTGATCTCTGTTCGGAGCACAAAAGGCAACTTTTACACAGAGTTACATTGGTGTAGGTGCGCAATTGGAGGAATATGATTAATATTTTGAACAAATTCCATAGTGTATTGAAGGTTATGGTGTATGTACTGTATAATTCTGTTGCAAATTGTCTATTTCTTGCACCTCTCTCTCTCTCTCTCTCTTTCTCCCTCTCCCTCTCGTGGGTTGTGTCAGCCCGGGGATCCCCTACAACACATTATCTGTCATTGGAGACACTGGAGACTTATTCCTCCTGTTGTGCCTTCATCTGGAGTGCTGGCTCACACCACATGGACAAACCACACAGAAAAGAAACAGGAGAACACAAGGTTAAACCTCATCGGATTATAATATATTGTTAAATAATAAAGAAAGGTACAGGAATTACCCATAAAGTTTACATCTCAGTGAAGACCCTCAGGCTAGAAGAGTGTGTGAAACTAATGAGAGACACTGGGATAGCCATAATCTATTGGCGCACACACACACAATCCCACACACACTCACTAAAAACATCCGGTTCTTTCAGGATTCTCTGTCTGGGCCCCAGGAGACTCTCTCCAGACACGACTCAACAAACTGAGTTGAAGCAAAGCCAATATGACAGTGTTTATACACAGGATGAAGCTCGTAGAACTGTATGTAAGCAAGTGTGAGAGAGGTCACGACGTAAACCCACGCATTTATATTCACACACACACACACACACACACAACACACACAGTGAGCATTATAATTTCCCTACAGTGCCTCCATGAAGCCATTTTTAATATCCTTAGAAATGAAAATTAACCTGCCGAGGTTGAATCGTTTTTAAATAAACAGAGCTGTTAGTGCAAAATGACCACCACAAAGTGTTGATCAAAGTGACTGTGTAACTAAAATCATGTAAAATTGCACTGAATTGGTACAGGACTTTTATGATCACAGGGCAAAGGCATATAATAATCGCATACTGGTATGACAGTGCAACAATGTATGGCTCTTAGTATGCAAATTCTGTATGATGGGAAAATGAAATACATTCAAGACAACTCCAAACGGATAGAAACAAATGGTGTACAGCGAGGACGGTAAAGACGCACTTAAAAAAATAACTAAGTGAAAAAATTAACAAAATATACAAAAGAATGGCATTAATCACTGGACAGAACGGCAGCGCTTCAGTGGGTGCTGTCATCAGGACCGAGGATCTGTTTAAACAACACACACACACACACACACAAAAACAGAGCTTTTAAAAGGCAGAATCATAACACATCTCTACTAATTATTTAATAACTGTGATTGCTATATTTCAGTAAATAATTAGTTACCTCTCTGCCCCCGGCTGCAGTAAGCCTGACAGTCGTGTTTTGTACCGAATCGGTTTCTGTTTCCTCCACAGCCGCTGTAGATGAAGGGCCGGCACGCTCCAGAGCTCAGGTGGAAGTACCAGAGCAACACGTACTCGGAGCAGTGTCCCTCGGACATCGGCTCAAGACAGACCTCTGAGGCAGATGCTGCACAGGAGGTCAGGAGTATGTTATATTATTAGATGTATTTATATAATAATAACAGCATCAACAGCAGTAGCAGCAGTGGTAGTAATAATAATAGAAGTAACAGTAGTAATAGTAGAAGTAATTGTAGTAACATTATTAATAGTAATATTATAAGCAGTGATATAAATAATAGTGGTAGTAATCACAGTAGCAGTAGCAGTGACTGTAGTAATACTAGTAACAGTAATAATAGGAGGAGTAGTGTTAGCATTAGTGTTAGTAGCAGTAGTTGTATGTAGCTAGGACAAACTTTCTGCCCTTAGCTCTGTGTTGTTGTTTTTGTTCTGTAGCTCTATGTCATTATATTGTTTTATGTAGCACCAGGGTCCTGGAGAAACGTTGTCTCATTTCACTGTGTAGTGCATCAGCTATATATGGTTGAAATGACAATAAAAAGCTTCTTGACTTGACTTGATTTGTATTGTGTTACGACCCATAAACCTGTCTTTTTCTAACTTTTCTTTTTCGTAACTGCTCTGTGTGTCCAAGAACAGATCTGATTGGTTCCTGGTTCTGTGTCCTGATTGGTGTAGTTAACCCAGGAACCCTTTATAAACCGTGCCATCACTTCCTATTGAGTCTCTACTCATGTACAGCACGTGTTTACAGCCCTTTATTCATTCATTCATTCATTCATTCATTCATTCATTCATTCATTCATTCATGCATTCATTCATTCATGCATTCATTCATGGGTGAGCAAGATGCATATGCAGTTTAAATCACTTAAATAAGAACAGGCAAACAACTCCAAAACAGCAGGGCAAAAACACGGTCATAAAACAGGCAAAGAGAGTTCAGTAACAAAGAAAGCAATCTGCGAAGGCAGAGCAAAATCCAAAAAATACAAGGCAAAGGTCAGAACACAGAGTTAGCAAACACAGAAATCAACAAAAGCTTGGTATGCAGAAAAACTGACAATACTTCGCGTTGTGTTTTGCGGAAACAGTACTGTTTATGTCCATAAACCTGGAAGTAGAGACCGGAGCTTTTCTTGAAAAAAAACCCTGTGTTTTAAAGTTACTTTGTGTTGGGACCGCTATCATTGCTAAACTTTGACCTTAAATAATTTGCCCATGATTTTTTGGGTGGCCCTCTCAGGTTGTTTGCAAATAATTGTAAATATTGTAAATACGTTTTGTAAGTAGTAGTATTAGTAGTATTAGTACAAGTATCAGGACTAGTAGTAGTAGCAGCAGCAATACTGGTAATAGTACAGAAGTAGTGAGAGTAGTAGTAGAATTAAGACTAGTAGTAGCAGTATTAGTCATATTAGTAGTAATAGTAGCTGGAGTAGTATTAATAGTTGTAGTGGTAGTAACAGCTGTAGTACTTGTGGAAGTGGTAGTAATGGTAATTACACAGATCAGGCATAACATTATAACCACCTGCCTAATATTGTGTTGGTCTCCCTTTTGCTGCCAAAACAGCCCTGACCCGTCCTGCACTGTGTATTCTGACCCCTTTCTATCAGAACCAGCATTAACGTCTTCAGAAATTTGAGCAACAGTAGCTCGTCTGTTGGATCGGATCACACGGGCCAGCCTTCTCTCCCCACGTGCATCAATGAGCCTTGACCATCCATGACCCTGTCACCGGTTCAACACTGTTCCTTCCTTGGACCACTTTTAATAGATACTGACCACTGCAGACCGGGAACACCCCACAAGAGCTGCAGTTTTGGAGATGCTCTGATCCAGTGGTCTAGCCATCACAAATTGGTCCTTCATCAAACTCGCTCAAATCCTTACACTTGTCCATTTTTCCTACTTCTAAGACATCAACTTTGAGGACAAAATGTTCACCTGCTGCCTCTAATATATCCCACCCACTAACAGGTGCCATGATGAAGAGATCATCAGTCTTATTCACTTCACCTCTCACTGCTCATAATGTTATCTGACATTATGACTAGTGACAGGTGAATTTCATCCGACAAAATATCTTAACCTGACTTAATGTATAAATGTAACATGTTTTTTTACCTTCTGTCACCTTAAGGGCGTGTCTTCGATCTCTCTGAGTCTGCTTTGTTTCCTGGTTTTCAGTACCTAAAAAGGTTAAAAGGTTTATTATCAGCATATTAATCATCTGTACAGCTTGGTACGGCTGAGCGGTCCCATCTACTCAACTCAAGGATTAAAGCGTTCACAGCGGCCTTTTTATACTCTAATGATCAAAAGGCCAACTTCTTAAATGCCAGTGCTGTGTGTGTGTGTGTGTGTGTGTGTGTGTGACATTTAAACACTGACACAATCTTCTTCTTTTTTTTTACACCCTAATAATAGCAAGACTCAGCAGGATTTGACAAAACAAGTTGTCTTGTAACTTTTTGAGACTTCCATTCCTCATGTCTCTCCATAAACACATATTAGGAATGAATTTAACAAATTTCTGATTTTGTCATTAGATCCGAATATCCTAAATAAATACGGATTTGGTAGCATAACACAGCAGTACAATTATAAATCTTGTTTTAATGAAAGCCAGCCTGTTAGTTTAAGGCTGATTTGCCACTGCCAGGCCTGAGGGCTGTTTATTCACTGATCCATGCAGAAAGTCTACATCCACGCTCTGTCGCTGCTTCCTGCTTCCCTGGGACATTAATGGAAGAGCACAGCATGAACATGTTCTGGATGATTAAGCTAGACTTGTTAAAGCCCCTGTAAACGTATTGTCATAATTATCTTTAGTCTCTGTGCTGAATTTACTGTCACATACTGTCATTTTTGCTGGTTTTTAAGGTGATTGAGGTCATATTAGAAGTGTGACATCACCACATTCGAATCAGAAATAACAGCATGCTTATATTGCATACTTGTTTAGCGTACACATGGAAATTAAAATGGCTTCTTACCTCTACACCTTCTTTGGGTTAAAGAAAATGTACAATGATAAATTATTTTGATTAAAATGTAATTAAATTAAATTAAAATATCAGTGTAAGAACACAATGATCTAGACACAGAGTGTCTGAGGGGCAGGGGCAAAAAAGAAATAAATATGGTACCTAGAGGGCATATACTGCTATAAAGGCACCCTAGGGCAGATCTTCTTGCACACAGTGCATCTAGAAGCGACTTCTTACATCTCACTCTTTTACATGAAGGTGAGGCTATAAGTCATGTCATCTCACTTTTTCACATGTAGGTGACACTATAGGGCACATTATACCATTCCTTATATGTAGGACAGTCTATAGGGCACTTTGTCTCATCCTCTCTTACATGTAGATGAGTCTATAGGGCACTTCATCTGATTCTCTTACATGTAGATGAGTCTATAGGGCACTTCATCTGATTCTCTTACATGTAGATGAGTCTATAGGGCACTTCATCTGATTCTCTTACATGTAGATGAGTCTATAGGGCACTTCATCTGATTCTCTTACATGTAGATGAGTCTATAGGGCACTTCATCTGATTCTCTTACATGTAGATGAGTCTATAGGGCACTTCATCTGATTCTCTTACATGTAGATGAGTCTATAGGGCACTTCATCTGATTCTCTTACATGTAGATGAGTCTATAGGGCACTTCATCTGATTCTCTTACATGTAGGTGAGTCTATAGGGCACTTCATCTGATTCTCTTACATGTAGATGAGTCTATAGGGCACTTCATCTGATTCTCTTACATGTAGGTGAGTCTATAGGGCACTTCATCTGATTCTCTTACATGTAGATGAGTCTATAGGGCACTTCATCTGATTCTCTTACATGTAGATGAGTCTATAGGGCATGTGATCTCATTCTCTTACATGTAGGTGAGACTATAGAGCATGACATCTCATTCTCTTACATGTAGGTGAGACAACAGAGCATGATATCTCATTCTCTTACATGTAGGTGAGACTATAGGGCATGATATCTCATTCTCTTACATGTATGTGAGACTATAGGGCATGATATCTCATTCTCTTACATGTAGGTGAGACCATAGGGCATGTGGTCTCATTATATGACATGTAGGTGAGACTATAGAGCACTTTATCTTATTCTCTTTGATGTAGGTGAGTCTATAGAGCACTTTATTCTTTTACAAGTAGGTGAGACTGTATGGCATGTCATCTCATTCTCTGATATTTACAGGTGAGATCATCATCTGAATGTCATCTAATTCTGTTACATGTAGGAGAGTCTATAGAACACATTATCTAATTGTCTTACATCAATGTCATCTGTACTCTCTCACATATAGGGGAGACTATAGGGCATGTCATCTATATTCTCACATTTAAGGGACACTATAGAGCACATAATTTAATTCTATTACATGTTGGGGAGACGATGGGGAATGTCATCTATATTCTCACATTTAGGGGAGGGCTCGTCATCTGATTCATTCAAGTGTAAGGAAGCCTACAGGGCACTTGAACTTATTCTCTCAGGTGTAGTGGAGTCTAAAGGGCTTTTGATCTTATTCTCTCACATGTAGTAAAGACTATACCTCTCACTGTCCTCCAAGCCTAGTAGGCACTTCTAAGGGCAGTTATTAAGGCATCATATGTTCTAGACTGCAATATCAACCATATATGGTAATGTATCATCCTTTACCTACTCCAACTTTCAGGACTTTTTTTTCCCTATTGGGAGAATCCTGCCCTTGCCAGAAGCTTGAAATCACCCTATATTTAACTGGAATACTCACCTGTGATATTGTCATACAGTAAATTTGGCTCGATGTGTGAAACGGTGGGTGAAGCAGAGATTTGCTTCTCTTTCTCCTTATCCATGTGAGCGAGATGAGACTCCTCCTTTCTCTTGTCCTCTTTCAGAACACTCTTTTCTTCTGGCTCTTTGGTGCTCATCACAAGAAGGTACGCTTGATCTTTCCCTTGATCGAACAGAAGACAGAAATGTCATCACACCACGTCTTTTGTTAAGATGAGCTCAGTGATGTTAGCTGGATGAGTTTGTCCTCTTTTAATGATAAAACACAATGTCACACATTTCATTTGTATTAATGGATATTTTTTTTTTTCTTTTTTCAGGTCGTTTGTGAATGACTACTGAAACCGGTTAGTTCAGCAGTCTGTTCCACTGAGAGCACTGTGGAACATAACAGATGGTGGAACCCATGGGGTCTTCATACTACAACAGCGGGAGTTTCAGAGCACATAACTGTATAGAGAAAAGCACAAACACGTGCCAAGGGGGCAAAAACGTGCACGTAACAAACCACCCACACTTGACCACACACTTAGTGGCCACTTTATTAGATACATCTTTTCTACAGATACATCTGAGAGAAAATGTTTGAACAAAATGAAGATTTTCTTTCACAGACCAAACATAATTTACTAGGCAAAATGTTATTCTGTGCAAAAAGTAGCGTGGGTGTGAAAGTTATGTATAAACTTGGCAAATTTTTAAAATGCATTTCTCTCTGTCATATACAGTACATTGGCATATATGTTGCCAAAAGTTTTGGGACGTCAGCTTTTACATGCACATGAATGTAATATGGAGTTGTCCTGCCCTTTGCAGCTATAACAGCTTCAAATCTTCTGGGAAGGTTTAGGAGTGTGTTTATGGGATTTTTTGACCATTCCTTTAAAAGTGCATTTGTGAGGTCAGGCACTGATGTTGGACGAGAAGGTCTGACTCTCAGTCTCTAATTCATCCCAAAGGTGTTCCATCAGGTTGAGGTCAGGACTCTGTGCAGGCCAGTCAGGTTTCTCCACATCAAACTCACTCATCCATGTCTTTATGGACCTTGCTTTGTGCACTGGTGTACAGTCATGTTGGAACAGGAAGGGGTCATCCCCAAACTGTTCCCAAAAAGTTGGGAGCATGAAATTGTCCAAAATGTCTTGGTATGAAGCTGAAGCATTAAGAGTTCCTTTCACTGAAACTAAGGGGCCGAGTCCAACCCCTGAAAAACAACACCTGAACTCAATGATTTGGAGGGGTGTCCCAAAACTTTTGGCAATATATTGTATATGGAAGGACTGGAGGAAGTGAGTGTCGTAACTTTACGCTGTTGGATGTGGCCAATTTTACACGTGATTTTGTCCACCTTCCAAAACCAGGTGTAGTTATTAGCATCACGCAAAACAGATTCTTGTAGATATTCATTAATTATAAAAAAAAAAAGAAGAAGTATTTAATAAAAGAAGTATTGATTACACCTGTGTATTTTAATACTGATTATACCACAGCGCTGTTGAATTCTCAAATCTGATTGGTCACTAGTGCAGTTGCAAGTTGTTCCTTAAATTGAAATGCTTGTTCTATTAGTATTGTATTGTAGTGTTTATAGTAACAACAAACACAAGGACTTGTATAGCAGATACTCCATATAAAGGGACTAAAAATATTATTGATACGGTGAAGGAGAAATTAATTTGACATTTATATTAGAAGTAAAGCTGTAACTAAGCTTTTTGTAGCAACAAGACAAATTGCATTTTTTCACTTTAACTTTAAGAAAAGAGGAAAAAACTGAGGATGCGGAGGAAATGACTGTTTATAGCTGTTATAATGTAAGTGAGAACAAGAACTAGATTATTTATAGACGTTTTACGATATAAATATTAAATATTTTTCTTGTTTTTTGTAACACTTCAGGATATGTTTACAGGAAAATAATCAACTTCCTTGAACAGCTAGGCTACTTCAAGTGTTCTATTTCTTCTACAATGATTGTCATTGACTCACCACACTTTTCCACTACTTCTTTGGTCACCAGGTTCTTCACCTCCTCTACCTTTATGATTAAGAATAAAAAATATTAATGGTTCAATAATAAATAAAAAACCCTAAAGCAGTTTAGATTTATTACTGAAGACAGGGACAATAACTCACCGTAAGTCCTGGATCTCCTTTCTCCCCTTTCCGTCCTTCTAGCCCTATCTCACCCTGGACAAAACACAAACTTAGTTCATAATGCACGTTTCACTGCATTATGTCCTCTTATAGCAGAACAGATGACAAACTTACATCCAGTCCTTTTTGTCCAGGATTTCCCGGGATGCCTCTCTGACAAGGCTTCCCTCTGCCTCTCCTTCCTCTTTCTCCCTGAGGGAAGTGATAAAACTTGGCATTGAGCAGATTCAATATTAAGCCTCTACAAGACTTCCTCCTCCCACCTCAGATGAATCCTCTATTCTCTACACTCTACATACCTCATGGTTTAATTGTTTGTTTGTGCTGGCTGGGGGTGAAACAAATTTCTGGCCCAGAAAAAATAAAGCTACACTTTTAACAAATCTGTTTTTATTAGGTATCTTAAAAATAATATGGTTGTAATAGGTCTTCGGTACAAGCCCTGTCCACATTATCATTAACTTCATGATTACTTGATATAGATATTAAAGTATCCTATCCCAAGCACATCCATACCTTAGGTCCAACTTCCCCTTTAGGTCCAACTGGACCAGGTCGTCCAGGAGCTCCGGTTGGTCCTGGTGCACCTGGAGATCCTTTAAAACCTGTGAATCCTGGAAAACCTGAAGATCCCTGTAGAGAGGCACATCACAATTATCTCCTATATGACTTGTTGGGTACAAACAATATTGAAAACCCTGATTTAAAGGTTTGTGTGTTAGCATCTAAGATACGGGAAAATGTGCAAAGAAAATATATCTTTCCTAAAATCTACCAAATATATCTTCATATTGTTTTGTGGAAATGTACGATTTAAACAATCAAGTGGCCAAACAAGGATGCTTAAGCAAGTATTAATTCGACAAAATTTCAAATTGATGACACAAATACTAAAGTTATGATTGACAAGAAGAAGAACAACAACTGGTTTTCTATCTAAAAGATTAAAATGCAGGATAGAATCCGTGCAAATAGATTGAATTATCACCCAGTCTGATTTACTCGATGGTCATGTGACGATGGTTAATTAAATAAAACTTGTCACCATTTTTTAGAACGGTGTTTAATTATAACCTTATTATAAATGCAGTCTTACTGAAGACAATTTCTTCAATGTTAAAGCTGGATTATTGTATGCAACTTTAACACAGATAGCATTCACAGAGCCAGTGTTTTCTTTAGATTTAACTCATAAAGTTTCTATTCATATTGCATTTATAGATATTTTTTAATCAGTGGCATATTCAAAGCACAGTCATGTTCAAGTGTTTGAGAGATATTTTGAGATCTTAGTAAATCAGGTCCTATAAAAATCCAGATAAAAAAGTGACTTATATTCTATAACCGAATACCTTCTCTCCCTTCTTCCCTAGTTCACCATCAACTCCATGTTGACCTCCATCACCTTTTTCTCCCTAAAGAATAACAACAAATAATAACATACTTGAGTGAACATTCAGAGTTTGTGCCACATTCACATATACAGCGAGTCACAGCGACAAAGTGACCAGAGATCGTTTATTTTCAATGAGAGCTAAGACTCTAAGTGTAGAGTGCATGTGATCCTTGATAAAGAGCACACACTGCTTCTGCCTCATCTTGGATTACATGACGCGGATTGAAGCTGCTGAATTTTATACACAAGCATCAAATCTCCCTCCAGAATGTTTCACTGTACTGGGAAGAAAACTTATTACTATAGCAACCAGTAATGCTAAATGCCTACTGATGACTTTATAGTACAGCAACAGGTGACAGAGTGCAGAGATAAAATCGATGTATGTGTGAACGTAGCTTTTTAGTGCTAGTGAATTCTTCTTTCCATGATTCTGAAGACTCACTTTTCGTCCCGGGGGTCCGTTAAGTCCAGGAATGCCCGGTGCTCCAGGGTCTCCAATACTGCCCTGTAGTTAACATTTAATGGACATTAATCAGAGGTTAATTACAAGACTGAGCAAACAACAGGTGATAAAACATGATAGCATTTCTGATCTGCAGTGAAATGGAGTGTATCTGTTGATATAAAGCATATAAATACCGGTTCCCCATCTATTCCTGGGAGGCCCATCCTTCCTGGCATACCTCGGAAACCCTGAAGATAATTACATATATATTTATATATTTATAATATAATACATATATTATATATATACTACATAAAACAATGAACTGAATGGTTCAGGATCTTTACCTGTTCTCCTTTGTTGCCTTTGTCTCCTTGTAATCCAAGTTCTCCTTTCTCTCCCTGTAAAGAAAATAAATAAATAATTAGTTCCTAGTTTATTTGTGTGGTTTATCTGTCATGCCAAAAGTCAAATGTTTTTTTCTTATGTTTTCAACAAATCAGCACCGTATTTGTGGGGTTCTAAAAACTTGGAAACATGGAAAAAACTTTAACGTTTGTTGGTAATTTGCTGTAATTAGTTGACAGCCCGACGTTGTCCTGCTTAGACATTCTCAGCCCCCTGAGGAACAGCTGCTCTTCTAGTTTTATATATTTACATATTTCATTTTAAACCTGATTGTAAACCTGATTGTGTTTGTTTAGAGAAATCCAATAGTCATCGTCAAACTGAGAGTGAACGACGGAGGTATAAACACAGACAGGCTATCCGTAATCCTAACTGTATAAAAACATGCGAGGGTCTGATCCAGGAAGTAGTGTGAAGTAAATCAGGAAAACGCAGGAACAAATAAAAGACAGCTCAGAACTTTGCAGCTACCAAGACAAAAGATGGCTTCAATAGGCAAAATAATCATAGATGGGGAAATAAGTTATATTTTCATTACCATGTTAGAACTCAACCATCTTATACATCATCTTTTTAAAAACAGGACATCTTTGATTCCATTGATTTTACAATACAATACAATACCTCCATTAAAACGGAGGTGTAACTCTCCATTCACAAGAACTGAGGGCGTGTGCAAACTTTTGTGCCCTCCTGATATCTTTACCATATGTCTAATTACAGACGTCACTTTAATCACCATTCTTATTAAACTATGAGCCAGTTTAATGAGCCTGAGCTCATCTTTGTGACTGAAACACACGCTCCACTAACAAACCCTCTTCCAAAGTCACTTTAATCTTTTCCTCTTGTCACCTTCATCGGATTTTTATACACTCTACAGAACATGGTTAATTGTTTATTGCTTAATTGTATTATGCAGCCAGTCTGTCCGGAAGCGTCTGTTCTTGTTAGATTTCTCCACTCATTTAATTACATTTTTTTCCTGTTAATTTGTCACTACACAGGACATTGTGTTGTGGTGTTAGGGAGATAAGGGTTTATTGTATATGTTAATGTTAAGGTTATGGAAGGAGTCTCCAGTGTCAGTGCTGTGTAACAGACGGAGGTAGAGCTGTACAGGGGAGTTTATGCGACGCTGCGTACAATGTAATCACGTGAAAAGGTCATGTGTGACGTAGGCGGAACTACAGACCCAGTGTTTATTAGTGTGGAGAAGGAGGAGCACTCCGAAGTTGTTGCGTGTGGAATGACACAAAGTTATATGTCTTTGTGTCACTTTTTAATATGGTCCATTTGTGTGTGCATGTACCCTGGATGTGGAAATTGTTTTAAACCTAAAACGTCCACTTGGAAATAACGTGACTGCTCAAAATCCTGAGTGATTGAAGCTGTGGTTGTTCGCTCTGCACCTGGATATCAACACACCCAGACATTCTCATGGTAGCTTTTTGTTAGTAAAGAGCTTTGTCTGATCACTTTGTAAACACTGGGTCTGTAGCTTTGCCTACGTCACGCGTGACCTTTCTACGTGATTATGTAGTATGTAGCGTCACGGACACGCATCCCAGAGCTAGTGCTAGACGAGCTTTATGGTTAAAAAGTATACAATTTTTTATTTTTCTAAGAAAATGACAGATGTTCTGGCTAGATAAGAGCCTTCTTCCTGGGCTGGGATTGAGGTTTAGAGCTCTGTGAAGCTGCATTTAAACTACATTGTGGAAGGTCAAACTCATGGGCACCATTGAAGTCCGCTATATGGAGAAAAATCCTGAAATGTTTTCCTCAGAAATCATCATTTCTTTACGACTGAAGAAAGAAAAACATGAACATCTTGGACGACGAGGGGGTGAGGAAATTATCTGTAGAGTTTTGTTCTGGAAGTGAACTTCTACTTTAATGTAATTTGTTCCTACACAGGACACAGGGTTGTGTCGTGATGTTAGGGAGTTAAGGGTTTATTGTTTATTTGTTTGTTTCCTCCATTTTCTATTCAGAGGTCAGAAATTTAAGATTACAGGCTTTAGTCGAATGCAGCTCTTGTCCTCAGCAAACATCACTGTTGTTAGCCGCATATATAAGTTGATGCTTTCATTATTTTTTTCCTGGATGTGAGGCTGGTTTGCTGAAAGAATAATGTACAACCTTTACTGCACTTGGACTTGACTATACAGTTTACAGTTATAAAAAATAGAATAATTTATAATCACACTCTCAGTGTCACCCAGATGAGGATGGGCTCCCTTCTGAATCCGGTTGCTCTCAAAGTTTATTCCTCATATTGCCTCAGGGAGTTTTTCCTTGCCACCATCGCCTCTGGCTTGCTCATAAAATTTAATTAAATTGTATAAAAAAAAAGATCTCCTTTAGAACCGGTTTCAAGCACAACACAAACACCATCCTCATGCTCATGCTCTGCTGTGTCTTTTGCAGGACGTCTCAGAGGTTTGTGGGGCAGACGGGACACATTTTCAAGTTTTTAAATCCATCTCGATTGGATTAGGGTCAGGTGATTGATTGGAAGTTTATCTCCATCACAGCTTTGGTGTGTGTTAAAATTCGACCACTGCTTGAAATACGTTCTCAGACAGAAATCTGCAGAACCCAAAGTGTCTTCTTCTGAAATACACTTCTTACCTCTTCACCCTTTTGTCCTCGCTCTCCCATGTCTCCCTTGTCTCCTTTTTCACCCTGCAGTCCATTCTGTCCGTTATGACCCTATGACAGTCCGAGCGATGGCATAAAGCATAAAATGATGGAAATTGCAGTTCAATATGCATGAAATCTTTTTATTACGTCTTTAAAATGATCGTATATTGTAATACCGCTTCTCCATTGGTGCCTGCTTCTCCTGCTTCTCCCTGGAAATAAGATTCAAATTTAGGATAAGTATTATGTCTTAGGTTAAATATTACGTATTATGTTTAGGTTAAAGATTCGTGCAAAAAGTGTAATCCAGTGTAACTGCATGCTGTTTAGTCAATAATGCATGACTAATTTGTTGGAAATCTTGAAATAAACACCTAAAAAGCTAATTGTGTTTTGAATCTGACCTTTTGTCCTACAGGCCCCCGTGCTCCAAATGGACCCATACTTCCTTTGACCCCAGCTTCTCCCTTCAAACCCTGCATTATAGATACAAAGGAACAAATTAGTCACTTGGGGAATTCATTAAATCGAGCCATTAAGAGTACTACAGGGTGAAAGTAATTAGTGCTGTGTGTGTGTGTGTGATAAACTCTATGTATCTCTATGAATGTAAATATGTGCTATATCGCCTTAAACACCTTTGTGATCTGGTCAGAAATGTTCTGTTAGCTCAGAGGTGCTCATTGTGGGCTTTATTTATCCAGACATGCAGATAAAAACATTAGAGAAATACCTATTACAGTAACGCCATGTGAAATAATCAGAGAAATGGCTAGCAGCTAATTTAATGCATCAAGCGCTAATGTTCACCTCACCTTCACCCCCGGCGGTCCATCCTCTCCTTTCTCCCCTTTATCGCCATCAAATCCCGGAGATCCTCGTTCACCCTTATTAGGAGAAAAATTATAATCAATTAAAATACTTTTCATGACACAGGAAGATGGACTGAGAAAAGAAATATTAAAAAAAAAAAACATCACGCAGTCCAGGAGCTGCTGAGTTTTTTTTCCCAATTGGTCAGCAGCTCTGACAGATATAGACAGCTAGGGGTAAGAAGAGAGACAGCTAAGGGAAAGGAGAGAGACAGATGGGGAAAGGACAGAAACAGCTAAGAGAAAGGAGAGAGACAGCTAGGGGGAAAGAGAGGGACGGCTAGAGGAAAGGAGAAAGACAGCTAAATGAAAGGAGAGAGGCGGATAAGGAAAAGGAGAGAGACAGCTAGGGGGAAAGAGAGAGATGGCTAGAGGAAAGGAGAAAGACAGCTAAACGAAAGGAGAGAGGCGGCTAAGGAAAAGGAGAGAGACAGCTAGGGGGAAAGAGAGAGATGGCTAGAGGAAAGGAGAAAGACAGCTAAGCGAAAGGAGAGAGGCGGCTAAGGGAAAGGAGAGAGACGGCTAGGGGAAAGGAGAGAGACAGATGGGGAAAGGACAGAAACAGCTAAGAGAAAGGAGAGAGACAGCTAGGGGGAAAGAGAGAGACGGCTAGAGGAAAGGAGAAAGACAGCTAAGCGAAAGCAGAGAGGCGGCTATGGGAAAGGAGAGAGACGGCTAGGGGAAAGGAGAGAGACAGTGAGGGGAAAGGAGAGAGACAGCAAAGAGAAAGGAGAGACAGCTAAGGGAAAGGAGAGAGATGGCTAGGGGAAAGGAAAGAGACAGCGAGGGGAAAGGAGAGAGATGGCTAGGAGAAAGGAGAGAGACAGCTAAGGGAAGGAGAGAGATGGCTAGGAGAAAGGAGAGAGACAGCTAAGGGAAAGGAGAGAGAATGCTAAGGGAAGTAGAGAGACTGTTAAGGGAAATAAAAGAGACAGTTAATGAAGGGAGAGAGACAGTTAGGAGAAAGGAGAGAGAGTCTCCAGTGTCAGTGCTGTGTAATAGACAGAGGTAAATCTGTACAGGGGAGTTAATGCTCTATGGTCTCTCTGTAACATCACAAGCTGCATTTTTTTGTCTTATCATCCTCAAAGGAAAAAAAAGACACTTATTAGGGAACGACTGGTCTCATAGATGATCCACAACATTTAATGTAACTCTAAAGAAATAAAAAGTATGGTGTGATTTATCCAATAAATTCCTAGAAAGTGGCTGTGATCAGCTTTCCCTCAGTAACATTATACCTGCTTTGAGTCAGGCCACATCACACCTTATCGTTGAATTCTTTCTCATAACAAAATGTCCCCAAGTTTTCTAACCTGCACATTGTACAGGGAACGTGATAAAGCCCACAAAGGACAGATTTCCCTTTGTTTTTCATACCGCTTCTCCTTTTGTGCCTTTAAATCCACGTGGCCCAGGCATGGACAGAGGACTTCCCTGCGTACAAAAAACAGAAGGAAGGAAAAAAAAACTGCATTCCAGGTGGAAGGTGATCATAATGAATAATTTTCAGGTTTTTATAGGTTTTAATAATATTTAAAGAAATATAACTGGCTCTTACTTTCTCGCCTCGGTTGCCTGGTAGACCTTTATCACCCTGAAAAAAAGAGAGATTTTAAATCACTAATGTTCACACATTGTCAATATACAACAAAGTGCAAATTTGGTCGGTTTAATTCATACCAACAATAATACTGTACATGTAAGCTCATTACTGTACATAAGCTCAGAAACAGCCACAATTGTTCAGCGTTACTCTGAATGTCCAAGATGTGAGTAATGGCATCCTTCCACGAAGACAATATGTACACTTTTGCTCTTTCATACTTGGATTGCTAAGGAACTGCTGGGTTTTACAATCTCCTGATGATAAGGTAAGCCATGACGAAACTTTATGTTTTGGATATTGTGAGGCGTAGATGCAAACATGTAAAGATACAGTATAAAGACAGAGGCATTTTCAGGAAAGCATCATTTTGGTAAAAACACGTGGAAGATCCACAGAAAGATAGACATCAAAGCACCTGCCAAGCTCACAAACTGACAGAACAGAAGAAAGATCTCCTTCTAATTTCAAATCAAGTTTAACTTTGGGACATGTCACATTAAAAGTCAGCTCACCTTTTCTCCTTTGATGCCAGTGAGACCTTTAGGACCCTAAGACAATAAAAAAAACACCCATACGATCTTGTGTTAGCCTTATTTCTCAATTTATAAAATGAATATCAAATTAATTTTAGAACTAGAAAGCACAAGTATTCACAAATGACTTAATAATGTGGTACATCTCATTTTGTGTCATTTTACCATGAGTCCCGGTGGTCCTCTGACCCCTAAAGTGCCCTTGGCGCCCTGCAATTAAAACAAAAAGATGTCATAACAACTATGAAATAAAATTTACTTAGTAAAATTAGTACAAAATGTTCTACCACTGTACCACACAATACTTTTCCCATCCCAGCCCACGTTACCCTGCGTCCTGGAAGTCCAGCCACGCCCCTCTCTCCTGGCTCCCCCGGGATGCTGTCGCCCTGGTAACAGATAACAGATGGCCGATTTTCTCAAGAAGTGACCTTTTAATACAAGAACATCTCACACCCTACAGTCCACTTCACACAGTGAGGAGGAGAAAGAGGGTGAAAGAGGCCCCAAAGATCACAGATTCAGAATTTAGGTCTTGGACTTGAAGTTTAAAAATCTATAAGATGCAACGTCCATGTATGGAAGTTTCTTTCACTGAGTGCAACCCACAAGCTTACAGATAATTGTAGAGAATCTAAGATGCTTCTTCTTCATACATTTGTTAGTGTTTAATGCAGTTTAGATCAACAGTGTTCAGTTCAAATCAGGAAACTGAAGTGGCTGTTAAAATGGCTGATTGGTTAACTGATTATTTCCTTGTATGTTAGGAGTCTTAATTTCCTTACAGAAGGAACCTGTTTTTGGCTAATATTGAGCAGAATTCTTTATAAGATCACCAGACCACCATTTAAAAAAATAATAAAAGCCCTTAAACCTCACTGAAATTAAAGGAACCTCAAGCTGGGGGCTGCATACAAGAAAAGGTCCCCCAAATAACTATAAGATATATACAGATCATCACAGATGCGTTGGAGATGTTTTGCAGCTGGTGTTCCAGGTACTGATCCTGGTGGACTAGTAAAGATCCATGACATCATGAACTAATAAGTTTGTCTGCTAGGCTTTATAAAAAAGAAAGTAATTGCAGCTATTCTTGCATACTTTCATGAAAGGTGCCAATATTTTTGTTGTTGTGGACTGAAATAAACATCTTACCTTGTTGCCTTTCACTCCTGGAGGACCAGGAATCCCCTGTAAAAAAATAATAATAATAATTCAGCCTGCAGTGAGAATATCTTCCATGTCTTTTATCTGATGTAGATTTGTAATGTATTTGTTATACAGTTTATATTCATATACTTCTTTTCCTGGAGGTCCAGGCGCACCAGGAGAGCCAGGTGATCCATTTTTTCCTCGTCTTCCTCTGTCACCCTACACGTCATGAGAATATATCCTAATCATATTCAGTTATTTAATCTAAAGCACATCATTCAGAGACTACAGTGAATTATTTGGTAGCTACAGTTGAAATAAATAGAAACATGTAGCTTCAAAAGTGAGGAATGTAAGTCTTTTCTTCAAAAGAAGACACTTACCTCTTTACCTGGCTCTCCAGGTTCTCCTGGCGCACCATTGTGACCCGGTGTTCCTGGAATCCCCGGGTTGCCCCGGATTCCCTGAATGCCCTGTGCTCCAGGTGGTCCTGGTTCTCCAGGCTCACCCTAGAGTAACATAATACAACAGAAACCAAATCAAATAGTCTCAGTAAAAAAAAAAACAAAACCCTGCACTATGGCTTGTCACTGGGATGGTACACTCAAGGCCCTCCTTCAACAAATCAGTGAATTAGCAGCTCTGCCTGAGGTGATGTTAGATAAAGTGGACAAGGTGATTCTCAATGCAGGACCAGGGCTGGGATATGGTAGACCAGACCTTTTAGAAGACTGAAGAGTTTTCCATACAGCTGATATACCTGATTTGTCCTTTGTTTACTCTACAAAGAATAAAGCTTCATGCATACAGCTGAGATGTTCCTACTTCAGGTTCCAGCTACATTGATCACTTCCTTCAATAAAATAAGGCCTTATTTATTCTACATCACAGTGATAGTCCTTCCTTGTGTATCGTTTCTTGTGAGGAAGTTAGGGTCAGAACCCCCAACCTATTGACCAGCAACCAAAAGCCTTAAACCATTGAGCTACTACTGTTCAAAAACATGACAGAGGAGACATCCGAGGAACCTTCAAAGGTCAGCACAGCTGGAGCGCTATAACCAGGCTTCACCTTGAACAAACCACCTTCTTGATCATGATATCACCTCTGAAATGTAAGTCCACCATGGGACTGAAAATTCAACCACCTGGGCTTGGGTGCTCGGTGTCATGGCATTTCTCTATCTCTAGAGCACTTGTGTTTGCTAAAAATAAGCTCACAGAATCCTTCTTCGTGGTCGGAGTTCAAGGCTTGAAATTGACCATACTATTGTATGATTTCATAATACTTACAGCATTGACTTTGACTTGGGATATATTGGAATGTGTATTTGGATTTATCTTGGTCATAGGCATCGGTTTTTTTAAACTTGGTCTTGAACTAAGTTGTAAAAATATACGCAAAGCATGCATAAAGTCTAAAAGAAGTAATTCCTTTTTGGCACATCGCATAAATGAAGCAAAGACTAGGACTTGAAAAGGATTTGATGGTTTTCTATCTCAATCTTGTCTCACTTTTATTATGACTCAATCTTGACCTGTCTTTGACCCTCGTCTTGGCCTTGACAGTAGTGTTCTGGACTACAGCTCTATTCTAGACTGATTCTAGACTCATTTGTATTATACTGTATGCTATGTGCTGTGAATAACTTCCCCAGGTGAATTATACATAGCAAACTGAAGGTACTAAAAATATATAATTGAAGGTAACAACCCAGTGACAAGAAAGGACATACTTTACTTTAGCAACTTTCTTTCTGAGAGTGAAAAAAAAAACCTGGTGATAGAAGTGTTTCACCTTTTGTCCAGGTGGACCAGCCTGACCAACAGGGCCACGGTGTCCTATTCCAGGCTCACCCTTGAAGAACATCAACATTTTAATCTCAAAGATCTAAAAGAGTCGACTCAGTGGCTGATTTCCATTATCAGGTTTAAAATAAAAGTTACCTTTTGTCCTTTCTCTCCAATCTCACCCTGTAGGAACACAAAAGGCAACAGGAACACATTATCACTGGCTGATTTTTATATACAAATTACACATTCACAATGGTCTTATTATTTAATTACTATTGCTAATTATAATGTATGTCAATAGCTTTGAAAGGAAATATATGCAGATATCAGATTCCTCCATGTTTCAGGGGTTAATTAGAAGGAAATCAGACAGAAAAGTTTTTCAAGAACGTTGTTTGCTATCAGCGATGGAAAATGAGAGAGTGAGGGAATTATAAATATTCAGATTAAACGCTCCCGGATAAAATAAAAATAGCTCACTGAGGACATCAAAGCTAATGGAGTGAGGCTGCTGTTCTACCCGCCCAGTTTGATTGACAGTAATAATTTCCCAACATGGCAAACAGGGGGTGGATGATGTCACACGTGTGGGCGGGATTGAATCGAATAAGGAGACAAGAAAGACATTACTATGATATAGACAGAGTGAAGGGGAGATTCGTAATCACCTTGGGTCCTGGTAGACCATTTTCACCTGGAGGTCCCTTTAAAAGAAAATAATGATGGAATATTTATACTGTATAAACATTTTAATTGGTGTTGTGATTTGAAATGATGGATTTTTATTAATTTTATGAACATATTTCAGTGTAGTGCTCTTCACATGACCTTCGTGCTGAACGTCCTACCTTCAGAAGTTCATACTGAGAGATGTGGGCCCTCATGTCTTCCTCCCTCTCCATCATCTCCCACTCCATCCTCTGTCTCTCCACCACGTCCTCTCGCTCCGTCTCTCTCTCCCTCCCTCTCTCTCTCTCTACAACTACCTCCCTTTCTAACTCCTCCTCTTTCTCACGCTCTAGCTCAATTCGTTCTCTCTCCATCTCCATCCTGTCTCGCTCTCTCTCTTCATCCCAGTTCCAGTCCTCATTCTCCCCGTTCTCGCTGCTCCTCTCTTCGTCTCTGTCTCCAGAGCTCTGCTCAGGCTCCGGTTCAGCCCATGTCCCTCGCTCCTCTTCCTCGTCCACGTCCCACTCCGTCACCTCTCTCTCTCTTTCAGCCTGTCTCTCCACTTCTCTTTCTAGATCTGTTTCCTTGTATATTTCAGCCTCAGTTTCTGACTCCTTGTATTTCAGCTTCTTTTTCTACAGTGAGAGTTTAGAAAATGGTAACGGTCACATGAGACGATAAAAAAAAACCTTCTTTATTTATTTATCAAGACAAAAAGACTTACATTTTGTTTCTTTTTCTTTCTTGCACTGTTTGAGGGCTAGGAAAAGTAAATGTCAGGAGGAAGAGGTTTAAAATAAATAGATGTTGCTTTTATATAACTACGTTTCATTTTATATCACAAGCTATGAGTCATCTGAGAGCGTCATCAAAACACTGGCTGCATTACCTCGTAATCGGGCGAGGGGGCGCTCCGCTTCACTTTAGGCATTGTTCTTTGTGCATCAGAACTGGACATGACCCCCTGAAAACATTCACACAATCACAAACTCTCTTCACCAGACCACCTTATAATCTACTTGGGCATTTTAACTTAGCTACAAATTTTTTATTTGTTTGTTTTCAAAATCTTAATTTTTAGTTCTCAGAGTGCTACATAAAATTCTTACATGAACCTTTCTATCTTTCTTAATGATGAATATCATCACTGTTGAACTCTGGAATCTGATTGGTCAGATGGTGTTGATTCATTTTCTACAAAGGCAACTCTTACAATATGTTTGTATTAACACACACATTCGAAATCGTTATCGTTTCTATAGTAACACAAGAATTTCCTTCATGGGATCAAATAAAGTATCTATCTATCTATCTATCTATCTATCTATCTATCTATCTATCTATCTATCTATCTATCTATCTATCTATCTATCTATCTATCTATCTATGAGTTTATAAAAGAAAGATAAATGATCAAATTATGGTTGATGTGGTACATTCTGTAGAGAAACATTTATTTACAATTTCTCCAGTGCAGGAATTTACGCTTTGCGTTTTTTCTTAGTAATATGACAAGCTGCATTTTTTCATCTTATTAACTTAGAGAGAAATAACAGAGGCTATTGAAGGAATGAGCAACTATAACATAAGTGCGAACAGGAACTAAAAACATTTTGTTGATATTCATATATATATATATATATATACATTAGCATAGAATATAAAACTTACCAAGATAAAACATGGAAGATAAAATCAAAAGCATTTTACTTTCAAAACCAGTAAAGACAGCATATTTGGGGATGGGACATGTCCAGTGGAATTTGATTGGCTAACGAAAACTGGAGATTCCAAAGTAAACATCAGATGGTTAGATGTCAGATCTGGACATTAAGCTACAGTTAATTGTGAAAGACAGCAACACCCTCTGGCACACTCATTAGAGAGAGCAAACAAAATCCAATCCCATAAGAAAAATGATCATTAGTGATTATAAAAGCATCCCAGCAGCAAGGTCAGTACTGTGTCCAAATATTCATATTACCCTACTGTACAGAAATAGAAAAGCAGTATGCTAAAGGAGCGCTATGTCTGAATTCTCAGTATTCAGAAAACAGTGAGAAGTGAGAAGATTGTGAGACTCTGCAGTATGGAATCAATGGATACTGCGCAATCCCATAATGCAATGGGATTGCCTCGAAAGATCAGCCAGATTCAAAAATAATTGAAGACAGATGAAGGCTCATTTTAAGTTTAGGGACACTTAATACTTGTTAAATGACATCTGAGTAAGTTTTAAACAAGAAAAAACAACTGTGGTTTTTGTGGTTATTATGATCGTAGGTCACAAGACAATGCCAACAATGTCCAGTTTGTATTCATACTACACACATATACTGATCAGTACGTACTGTGTTAACGACCGAGCCATAGCTACTGAATCGAATGCAGCAGGTACCGAATTGAATGCAGTAGACACTGAATCAAATGCAGGAGGACACAATCAAATGTTTCAGGTACTGAATCAAATGCAGGAAATTCAGTGTTGAATGCAATAGATACTGAATTGAATGCAGTAGGGACTGAATCAAATGCAGTAGATAATGAATCAAATGCATCAAATACTGAATCAAATGCAGTAGGTAATGAATCAGCTGCATCAAATACGGATTCAAATGCAGTAGGCACTGAATCAAATGCAGCAGGTATTGAATCAAATGGCGCAGTTACTGAATCGAATGCAGCAGGTACTGAATTGAATGCAGTAGACACTGAATCAAATGCAGGAGGACACAATCAAATGTTTCAGGTACTGAATCAAATGCAGGACAGTCAGTGTTGAATGCAATAAATACTGAATTGAATGCAATAGGGACTGAATCAAATGCAGTAGATAATGAATCAAATGCATCAAATGCACTACATAATGAATCAAATGCATCAAATACTGATTCAAATGCAGTAGGTAATGAATCAAATGCATCAAATACTGATTCAAATGCAGTAGGCACTGAATCAAATGCAGTAGGTACTGAATCAAAGGCAAGTAAAACTGAGTCGAATGCAATAGATACTAAATCAAACATGGCAAGTACAACTAGAAAGTATTAGTTGTTAGTTTTAATAGATCACTGCATAACTGTGTTATGTGTTCATGTCTTTTTATTATTATTTCCAAAGAGTAAACAAGTGGGATGTGGTAGCTTATTGGTTATGGTGTTGGACTACTGATCAGAACCCCAGATCCACCAAGCTGCCACTGCTGGACCCCTGAGCAAGGCCCGTGACCCTCAGTTGTACAAAATGAGATAAATTTAAGTCGCTCTGGATAAGGGTGTCTGTCAAATGCCAGAATTGAAAAGAAACGAAGGGAAGTGGTAGATCAGTGGTTAAAGAATTGGCCTTATGATCAGAAGGATGTGAGTTTGAATCCCACTGCTGGGCCCTCAGTGTTGTGTAAATGAGTTAAAATTAATCGCTATGGATAAAGGAGTGTAACCATGAGGATCTTGCAGAGCAGCTAAACAAAATCTTTGCCACTCGATGTCAAAAATGACATGACGCTTGTTTGGGTTAAGCTTTATAGACACCTTATGAACACCATTTGTCGAGAATTTTGTAAGGTTAGTGGAGGAATAGAAACACACAACATAAATAAATAAATAAAGACACCAAGTCGTGTTTAGGACATTTTAACCAATTTACTGACACACATGCACGAGGAGAATAAACACACACAAAAAAAACCAAAAGGCAAATGAATCGAATTTCACCAGTGAAAACAAGATCGCAAAACATCCATGAAAAGAAATACATTTCCATTGTACCTGAAGAAAACAACACAGCAACCAAACTGCAACAAACCTTTTCCCCCCTAATATATTTTCAATAAATAAACCAGTGAGGAAAATTTTATGTTGTCACAATCTTCTCATAGGAATCTTTACACAAAACCCTTACAGTGAAGAAATAATGAGAGTGCGGCATTTGTGCCAGTAAATAAATAAGAATGCACAACACTGAGAGCAAGAACTGGCAAATTAGATCTGTTTAGATTTTTTAGATTAGACTGTACACACTGTATAAATCTCATATAAATCTGATTAAACTCCAATCTGGGGGTGAAGAAACGTGGTGCGTGACATCATCACTGTTCGACGAACGTTGGCCCACCGGCTCATCCCCAGCTTTAACTCTTCCCAGTTACACACACACACACACACACACACACACACACACACACACTAACATTTTAGGTGATCTCCTGCGTTAAGAATCCAAAGAGAGAACGGATTAAATGAAGCTAAGCCAGCTGATGTATAGCTGCATTCCGCGTGCCATAGCCATGAACACTGTGATTCGCCGTGTGCCAAATGCATGCTGGGAATTTCCATTCACACCACTTTTATATAGGGTTTATATTATCTTCATTATGATGCATTTAGGTTTAGTGTTTTCCTTTTATTTATGTTTTACCTGGTGTTAATGTTCACACTGGTGAAATTCTCAGAGGTGTAAAGCAGGTCATGTGATATCTCACCCTGAGGCAAAGATCTGAAGTGGAGAAGTAATGTTTTCTGAAACTCTTATTACTGAGCAAGATCTTAAATTATGGTGAAATATCACTTTGACCAAGCAAGCAATACGTGCACCAAAAATGATAAATGAGACGATTCCAAAGACGAGATATTAGTTCATGCCACATGCTAAAGCCTCGTTCATGCCTCATCAGCGTAATCAGATGCAGCAGTGCTTCCTGAACTGATGCAGTCTATAGAAAGCCGACATACTCTACTCCTTAAACACTGTTACCTTATGATGCATTATAATCTCATTTCAATTCTGTTTTTTTTTTTTCTTCTTTCTAACACTGCAGGTCTCTTTTGCCTGAAAAATTCCAGATAAGCAAACACTCTCCTAGCTTTCACAGAGTTCCTGTAAGAACCCTGTCAAGAACCCTGGTGAAAGAACCAAGACCAGGCCAGATAAGAGCATCACTCCAGACTGGAGGACTTTTCAGGGAAAAAAGTCATTTTAAAAAATCCTGACTGAATAAATAAGACTGTATATTTAAGACGAACTTGGGTGAACGTTCCTAAAGTTTAAGTTTAACTTTAAACAAATATTGACCAAATAAATCCACGTCCACCAGAGCAAATTTTTTGTTTGTGCCATGCCTTTTCTAACATTACATACTTATGAAGTTTACTGAGGATCGAAAGTTTATCTTCAAACTATTCTATAATGATATTAGCATAAATATATACATTAGAAAGGCCATCATCACTTGTCTGAGGTTTATTTTGAACTAATACATTGCTTCTAAAAATATCTCTAGTTCTTTCTTTAGGCTCAGTTATACTTTAACTATGTGCACATGTGCAAAAATGGCTGCTGCACATATCCTTTCGGTGTTTACAGCATCACTTGTGCACATACTCAGAAAGTATGATGAATTTTTTATGTGAAATAAAGCTGATTAAACAAACAATACTTTCTGACTTTGACAGAACTGTGTTTATAATGTTTGCGTGTTAATGGCGCTAAAAAGGTTGCCAGTGAGTGTCACATTGTGCATTATAAGAATATCAAGTTACCAAAAATAATGACCGGCAGTGAAATCAGGCTGGAAATTATTTTGTGTAAACTAGGCTTGAGATGTGAGTAATGTTACAGATACAAATGGCTTACGAGTTGTTATTGTTACGAATACTTTACCTCAACAATGATAGGTCTTAGTTTTACCTGTGCATTACCTGAGCATAACGATCTGATTTCGTTAAGACCTGCTGGTTTATCGTTCCTGTCTGACTAGAGTGAAATTTATCCAAAAGGATATGTAGACTTTCTATAGGTGCTACATCTGAAACAAATGAAACAACCGAAAACCTTTCCTACCTTTTCTGCAGTTGGTGTATCGAGGTCTGAGGATATCGTGCCTTCACTTGGCTTTAAAAACACATAAACCGCATGCTTTAGTTCCAGTTACACATGATCATGATAAAGACAGTGAGAGAGAGTCAGTACCTGCTGCGTGACCGCTGATGTCGAGGGGAAAGGCTCTGCAGTTGTGTAGATCATCTGAGAATATGAACAACATTCAGCACAGGTTAATCTCAGCTTATAGGTGTCTAGCTGATGAGGTGTAATTTTTAGATTTGTATAAAAGAAATCCCAGTGTTTTAAAGAATTTCTGACAATATAGTCATTGTACAGGTATAAATAATGCAGAAACTTGTTACACTGTATGCTAGTATTTTTTAATAATTAAGTATTTTTGAAAAGCGTGTGAGAAGATGAAACCTCCCTTCCCTGTGTGTGTGTGTGTGTGTGTTTCTAGTGATTAGGCTTTCAGAAACTAATAATAACACTAATCCCCAGTCTAATTTATTCACACTGTGTCACTGTGTGAGATTCTGTACAATATGTGTAAGAAGGAGTCCACATCGTGTTCCAGTCCTGAGATAAAATAATTAGTTTGAGCTTTATTGTGTCAGCAGGGAGACAGACAGACAGACAGACAGACAGATAGACGGACAAAGTGGACAGACAGACAAACAGACAAATAGTCAGACAGACAGACAGACAGACAAACAAACAGACAGACAGACAGACAAACTGAGAAACAGACAGATAGACAAATTGGATAAACAGGACAGACAGACAGACAAAGTGGACAGACAGACAGACAGACAAAGTGGACAGACAGACAGACAGACAGACTGATCGACAGACAAACAGACAGACAGACAAACAGACAGACAAATTGGATAGACAGACAGACAGACAAACACACAGACAGACAGACAGACAAACTGAGAAACAGACAGATAGACAGACAGACAAATTGGATAGACAAACAGACAGACAAACACACAGACAGACAGACAGACAAACACACAGACAGACAAACAGACAGACAGACAAATTGGATAAACAGACAGACAGACAGACTGACAAACAAACAGATAGACAGACAAACAGACAGACAAATTGGATAGACAGACAGACAGACAGACAGACAGACAGACAGATAGATAGATAGATAGATAGATAGATAGATAGATAGATAGATAGATAGATAGACAGACAGACAGATGGTAGTCACTACTCCTATTATCTTTACTGTCACTACAGTATATTATGTAGGATCCACACTCCTGATCGATGTGTTGTTATTTATACACCAGGTGTCTTACCCTCTCTGTCTCTTCCTCATGAGAGAGAACAGTCTCTTCTGTAACAAGCTCATCCTGTGGTGAGAGAAAAGTTCACTCAGATTATAACACATCCAGAAATCCTCTCTCTCTCTCTCTCTCTCTCTCTCTCCCTTTTGTATTTTTTTTGCTGGGTGTTTAAAAGAAGTGTGTTGAGGAAAATTTAAAAAATGAATCCTATGACACTCCAAAATCTGAAATACTAGATACTTTAATATTTGACACTCAGGTACATAAAAACAGCAAAACCACCAACCTCATATTCATACTGATACTCTTCATCACCACCTCCGTCTTCATCTTCTTCTTCATCATCATCATCATGATTCTCCTCCTCGAGCTCCTCTTTATCTAGTTCTTCCTTTAGTTTAGAGACAATACACATTTATTACCTTATTATTAATTATTTTAAGATCATTCTCAGGAGTTAGTACATAATGTATAATGTATATGTTGATGAAATGAAAATATTTTTAAATTAAAATGAGGCTATGTGTAATGTTATGCTTGAAATTAAATCATAATGTCAAGTATGAAATTTGGAGGCTGTCACAGTTCATGCACTTGCCAGATTATTTTATTTACGTTCCAAATATATTCAGAAAGTTATGAGGTTTTATTAGTGTTTTTCAATTCCCTGGGCAAAAATAAATAAATAAAGAATAAAATATTCCTCACTATCCTCAAAACAGTGTAAAAGTACTGTGACATTATTTTTCCAAATAATTAAATCTTATCCTTATTTGATCTTTAGATATGTTAAATATAGTAAACTTAAAACATTAAATACATGAAGTTAGTAAGTGCTCAGATATATTTTAATAATTATTAAATAAATGTTTATAAAAATATTTAAAGAGCAGCCATTTGCATGATATAATAATTAAATATTAATAATAATAAAAAACATTAAACAAAGTGATAAAAGTAATAAAAAAAACATTAAACAAAGTGATAAAAGTAATAATTTCACATAAACTGTTTAAGGAAAAATCAACACTTGTCTATTTACATCAGATCTAAATTATGTGTATCTTTTGAAATATTTAGACAGACATTTAGACAGAAAGGTTTAAGTTTATTTTAGAGTGTTAGATGAGTTTAGATTAGATTAGTGTTAGATTATGACATGTTTAAATGGGGGCATTTACCAATCGCTTCCTGTGTCGTTTATGTCGTCCTTTATTCCCTTTACCCTGGTTAGTTTCACAATCAGAAAGAGTTATAACATGTGATCACTGGTTAATTAGCGATAGAAGAAATGAATTCAATCCAATCATCTGCTTCTTCTTCATAAGCTTCTGTTTAAGCAGGTAAAGCTCGAGGTGGAATACATGATTACTGACAAACAATTAGTACTATAACAAGGTCTGTATTCAGACATAAGACTTAAGACAGAGTAAAGTTACGTCAATATTTATGTCAGGGAAATTAGACTTGGCTTGGTATTTAATTATTGTTATTATTATTTTTAAATGGGATGAACTTCATCATTTACTCATTCAACAGCCACAGTTACTAAAGCATTGGTTCTTAAATCCAGCCCTTAGGACTGCATTTGAGAACCTTGTTATATTACACTCTTATATTTATTCATTTAGAGGTCTAATATTAATGTTCGTTAAGTGGAGTTACTGTTACGTTATACAATCATTTGCTGTTTAATGAAAATTAGTCATTCACAACGTTGTTTATACTGATTTTATCCTCATAATGCGATCTTCATAAAGAATCCTTTTCTTATATGAGTGTAGATAATTACATTACATAACTAATACTAAATACACCAATCAGGCATAACATTGTGACTACCGAGAGGTGACGTGAATAAGTCTGAGTATCTCCTCATCATGGCACCTGTTAGTGGGTGGGATATATTAGGCAGCAAGTCAACATTTTGTCCTCAAAGTTGATGTGTTAGAAGCAGGAAAAATGTGTAAGGATTTGAGCGAGTTTGACGAAGGGCCAAACTGTGATGGCTAGACCACTGGATCAGAGCATCTCCAAAACTGCAGCTCTTGTGGGGTGTTCCCGGTCTGCAGTGGTCAGTATCTATCAAAAGTGGTCCAAGGAAGGAACAGTGGTGAACCGGCGACAGGGTCATGGACGGTCAAGACTTATTGATGCACGTGGGGAGCGAAGGCTGACCCGTGTGATCCGATCCAACAGACGAGCTACTGGTGCTCAAATTGCTGAAGAAGTTAATACTGGTTCTGATGGAAAGGTGTCAGAATACACAGCGCAGGACGGGTCAGGGCTGTTTTGGCAGCAAAATGGGAACCAACACAATATTAGGCAGGTGGTCATAATGTTATACCTGATCGGTGTAATACCTGTGCTTCCAACATCAGAACATGTTGATTAATAGCTACAGTACAGTGATAAATAAACTTCATAAAATATAATAATGATAATACAATAATACTTTACCTTTCCTCTTTCTCGTCCCTTCTTCTTCTCACCAGAAGTCTTCTTCACTGTGTTTTCCTGACTGTGGAGGACGTCCTCCATACTTACCTCTGCTTTAGCTGTCGCAATCTGTCATACACACACACACACACACACAAATTTTCAAAGAAACAAAACACCACAAACAAATGAACATATCCAGCTCAACCGAGTGACAGATTAAAGGAAAACCCAACGTAAATCCCAACAGCTTCAGAGCCTTGATTCTGCAGGTCTCTGGAACTAAACACTGTCTTTCCAAGTGTTTCCAAACACTCTCCTTATGATTTTACTTATGAATGTGTCTGTGGAAGGGGGGCGGAGTCATCCTGGAAGAGACCACACCCATCAGACCAGAAAATCTTTTGCAGTGTCGCTTCTCTCTAACGGGACAAAATAAACCCCATCTACAGCAAAGCAGAGCCATGGGTATGTTTTTCCTTTAATTTGTCACTCCTCTGTATAAACGGTGACGTGTTTACCGTGTTTGAAGAGATGTTAAACTGAGTGGTGATGAAAACAGACGGCGCTTGTGTGAAGGTTTCTAGCAGAGCCTCTCCTTCTTCTTCTACTTCAATCCTGCCCTCTGTTCTTCTCAGATCTTCTTTACTATCCTCGGTGGCATTCCACAGAGTTCCAACATCTTCTGTTTCATTGAATAAAACCTACAACATAAGAAAAAAGTTTAGTCATGCTACCAGACATCAGATATTTATGCTGATTTAATCTGAAAATAGTTTAGATACTATCAGAAATGATCTTAACTGGGTAGGATTGACTGAGATCCACATCTTCGGTCAGGAGTCCGTCAGTCTGTGGCTCACTCGAGAGTTCATACTTCACTGAGTTCTACAAGTAAAGATAATAGGATAATAGAGTTCATTCAGCGCCGCGTTGAGGAAGGATGTTCATATGGTGTGATGTTGGATATACTGATAGCGTATCATGGCATAAAGATTAGTTAGCTCTCTAAAAACACACCTAAAGAATGCAGGTATGTTTGGAAGACTAAACTATTCCAGATTAAAGGATGTAAGGAGCGCTATAAGAGCAGAGCTGTGTTCGTACACACACCAATCCACTTTCTACTGCTGCAGGCTGCTGGACTTCCTGTAGATCCTGAGTGACCGATGTCTCGTCCAATCAGAGGGAAGAATTCCATTCGCAAACTATACCTACCTTTTCCGGTTTGTCTAAATTGTCCCTGTGTTTTCGTATTTGTTCTTTTTATTTGTTTTGTGATTTTGGATTTGTTATTTTGTCCATATTTTCCATATAAAAAGCACAAAATCTCAAAGATGCATAGCAAATTTAGTAAAAAAAAAGATGCAAAATCAAACATTTTTGGCTGAAAAAGCAGCACAGGATATGAATCTATCAAAACTATAATGATATTTATAACACAGTGTGTGTTTAATTCTCAAATATTATTATTCAGAAAGTATTAATTAGTTTTCTGACAAATCACAGCTTGATATTAATTTTGTGTATTTTAACTTTTTTGATTGTAATATTATTTAAAATATAAATATATTTAACAAAGATTGTTAATATGATAGTAAGTCTGTTCTAAGGAGACGTCTAGAGAAGGAGTCTCCATTGTCAGAGTTTTGAAAGTCCTAACTTTGATTTCTTTTCAAAAACAGGAAAGAAGAGGTGCATGTTCTGTTGCATTGAAGAGAATGTAAGAGAAAGCAACTGTATATATACTATAACATACTGATGTACTGCTATAACATACTGATGTACTGCTATAACATACTGATGTACTGCTATAACACACTGCTATAACATACTGATGTACTGCTATAACATACTGATGTACTGCTATAACATACTGATGTACTGCTATAACATACTGATGTACTGCTATAACATACTGATGTACTGCTATAACATACTGACGTACTGCTATAACATACTGATGTACTGCTATAACATACTGATGTACTGCTATAACATACTGATGTACTGCTATAACATACTGATGTACTGCTATAACATACTGATGTACTGCTATAACATACTGACGTACTGCTATAACATACTGATGTACTGCTATAACATACTGCTATAACATACTGATGTACTGCTATAACATACTGATGTACTGCTATAAAATACTGATATACTGCTATAATATAACATACTGATGTACTGCTATAACATACTGATGTACTGCTATAACATACTGATGTACTGCTATAACATACTGATATACTGCTATAACATACTGACGTACTGCTATAACATACTGATGTACTGCTATAACATACTGCTATAACATACTGATATACTGCTATAATATAACATACTGATGTACTGCTATAACATACTGATATACTGCTATAACATACTGACGTACTGCTATAACATACTGATGTACTGCTATAACATACTGCTATAACATACTGATATACTGCTATAATATAACATACTGATGTACTGCTATAACATACTGATGTACTGCTATAACATACTGATGTACTGCTATAACATACTGATATACTGCTATAACATACTGACGTACTGCTATAACATACTGATGTACTGCTATAACATACTGCTATAACATATTGATGTACTGCTATAACATACTGATTTACTGCTATAACATACTGATGTACTGCTATAACATACTGATGTACTGCTATAACACACTGCTATAACATACTGATGTACTGCTATAACATACTGATGTACTGCTATAACACACTGCTATAACATACTGATGTACTGCTATAACATACTGATGTACTGCTATAACATACTGATGTACTGCTATAACACACTGCTATAACATACTGATGTACTGCTATAACATACTGATGTACTGCTATAACACACTGCTATAACATACTGATGTACTGCTAAAACATACTGATGTACTGCTATAACATACTGATGTACTGCTATAACATACTGACGTACTGCTATAACATACTGATGTACTGCTATAACATACTGCTATAACATACTGATGTACTGCTATAACATACTGACGTACTGCTATAACATACTGATGTACTGCTATAACATACTGCTATAACATACTGATGTACTGCTATAACATACTGATATACTGCTATAACATACTGATATACTGCTATAACATACTGATATACTGCTATAACATACTGATATACTGCTATAATATAACATACTGATGTACTGCTATAACATACTGATATACTGCTATAATATAACATACTGATGTACTGCTATAACATACTGATGTACTGCTATAACATACTGATGTACTGCTATAACATACTCATGTACTGCTATAAAATACTGATGTACTGCAATAACACACTGCTATAACATACTGATGTACTGCTATAACATACTGATATACTGCTATAATATAACATACTGATGTACTGCTATAACATACTGATGTACTGCTATAACATACTCATGCACTGCTATAACATACTTATGTACTGCTATAACATACTGATGTACTGCTATAACACACTGCTATAACATACTGATGTACTGCTATAACATACTGATGTACTGCTATAACACACTGCTATAACATACTGATGTACTGCTATAACATACTGATGTACTGCTATAACACACTGCTATAACATACTGATGTACTGCTATAACATACTGATGTACTGCTATAACATACTGACGTACTGCTATAACATACTGATGTACTGCTATAACATACTGCTATAACATACTGATGTACTGCTATAACATACTGATATACTGCTATAACATACTGATATACTGCTATAATATAACATACTGATGTACTGCTATAACATACTGATATACTGCTATAATATAACATACTGATGTACTGCTATAACATACTGATGTACTGCTATAACATACTGACGTACTGCTATAACATACTGATGTACTGCTATAACATACTGCTATAACATACTGATGTACTGCTATAACATACTGCTATAACATACTGATGTACTGCTATAACATACTGATGTACTGCTATAAAATACTGATATACTGCTATAACATACTGACGTACTGCTATAACATACTGATGTACTGCTATAACATACTGCTATAACATACTGATGTACTGCTATAACATACTGATGTACTGCTATAAAATACTGATATACTGCGATAATATAACATACTGATGTACTGCTATAACATACTGATATACTGCTATAATATAACATACTGATGTACTGCTATAACATACTGATGTACTGCTATAACATACTGATGTACTGCTATAACATACTGATATACTGCTATAACATACTGACGTACTGCTATAACATACTGATGTACTGCTATAACATACTGCTATAACATATTGATGTACTGCTATAACATACTGATTTACTGCTATAACATACTGATGTACTGCTATAACATACTCATGTACTGCTATAACATACTGCTATAACATACTGATGTACTGCTATAACATACTGATGTACTGCTATAACACACTGCTATAACATACTGATGTACTGCTATAACATACTGATGTACTGCTATAACACACTGCTATAACATACTGATGTACTGCTATAACATACTGATGTACTGCTATAACATACTGACGTACTGCTATAACATACTGATGTACTGCTATAACATACTGCTATAACATACTGATGTACTGCTATAACATACTGATATACTGCTATAACATACTGATATACTGCTATAATATAACATACTGATGTACTGCTATAACATACTGATATACTGCTATAATATAACATACTGATGTACTGCTATAACATACTGATGTACTGCTATAACATACTGACGTACTGCTATAACATACTGATGTACTGCTATAACATACTGCTATAACATACTGATGTACTGCTATAACATACTCATGTACTGCTATAACATACTGATGTACTGCTATAACATACTCATGCACTGCAATAACATACTTATGTACTGCTATAACATACTGATGTACTGCTATAACACACTGCTATAACATACTGATGTACTGCTATAACATACTGATGTACTGCTATAACACACTGCTATAACATACTGATGTACTGCTATAACATACTGATGTACTGCTATAACATACTGATGTACTGCTATAACACACTGCTATAACATACTGATGTACTGCTATAACATACTGATGTACTGCTATAACATACTGACGTACTGCTATAACATACTGATGTACTGCTATAACATACTGATGTACTGCTATAACATACTGCTATAACATACTGATATACTGCTATAACATACTGATATACTGCTATAATATAACATACTGATGTACTGCTATAACATACTGATATACTGCTATAATATAACATACTGATGTACTGCTATAACATACTGATGTACTGCTATAACATACTGACGTACTGCTATAACATACTGATGTACTGCTATAACATACTGCTATAACATACTGATGTACTGCTATAACATACTGATGTACTGCTATAAAATACTGATATACTGCTATAATATAACATACTGATGTACTGCTATAACATACTGATATACTGCTATAATATAACATACTGATGTACTGCTATAACATACTGATGTACTGCTATAACATACTGATGTACTGCTATAACATACTGATATACTGCTATAACATACTGACGTACTGCTATAACATACTGATGTACTGCTATAACATACTGCTATAACATATTGATGTACTGCTATAACATACTGATTTACTGCTATAACATACTGATGTACTGCTATAACATACTGATGTACTGCTATAACACACTGCTATAACATACTGATGTACTGCTATAACATACTGATGTACTGCTATAACATACTGATGTACTGCTATAACACACTGCTATAACATACTAATGTACTGCTATAACATACTGATGTACTGCTATAACACACTGCTATAACATACTGATGTACTGCTAAAACATACTGATGTACTGCTATAACATACTGATGTACTGCTATAACATACTGACGTACTGCTATAACATACTGATGTACTGCTATAACATACTGCTATAACATACTGATGTACTGCTATAACATACTGATGTACTGCTATAACACACTGCTATAACATACTGATGTACTGCTATAATATAACATACTGATGTACTGCTATAACATACTGATGTACTGCTATAACACACTGCTATAACATACTAATGTACTGCTATAACATACTGATGTACTGCTATAACACACTGCTATAACATACTGATGTACTGCTAAAACATACTGATGTACTGCTATAACATACTGATGTACTGCTATAACATACTGACGTACTGCTATAACATACTGATGTACTGCTATAACATACTGCTATAACATACTGATGTACTGCTATAACATACTGACGTACTGCTATAACATACTGATGTACTGCTATAACATACTGCTATAACATACTGATGTACTGCTATAACATACTGATATACTGCTATAACATACTGATATACTGCTATAATATAACATACTGATGTACTGCTATAACATACTGATGTACTGCTATAATATAACATACTGATGTACTGCTATAACATACTGATATACTGCTATAACATACTGATATACTGCTATAATATAACATACTGATATACTGCTATAACATACTGATATACTGCTATAACATACTGATATACTGCTATAATATAACATACTGATGTACTGCTATAACATACTGATGTACTGCTATAATATAACATACTGATGTACTGCTATAACATACTGATGTACTGCTATAACATACTGATGTACTGCTATAACATACTCATGTACTGCTATAAAATACTGATGTACTGCTATAACACACTGCTATAACATACTGATGTACTGCTATAACATACTGATATACTGCTATAATATAACATACTGATGTACTGCTATAATATAACATACTGATGTACTGCTATAACATACTGATGTACTGCTATAACATACTGATGTACTGCTATAACATTCTGATGTACTGCTATAAAATACTGATATACTGCTATAATATAACATACTGATGTACTGCTATAACATACTGATATACTGCTATAATATAACATACTGATGTACTGCTATAACATACTGATGTACTGCTATAACATACTGATGTACTGCTATAACATACTGATATACTGCTATAACATACTGACGTACTGCTATAACATACTGATGTACTGCTATAACATACTGCTATAACATATTGATGTACTGCTATAACATACTGATTTACTGCTATAACATACTGATGTACTGCTATAACATACTCATGTACTGCTATAACATACTGCTATAACATACTGATGTACTGCTATAACATACTGATGTACTGCTATAACACACTGCTATAACATACTGATGTACTGCTATAACATACTGATGTACTGCTATAACATACTGACGTACTGCTATAACATACTCATGTACTGCTATAACATACTGCTATAACATACTGATGTACTGCTATAACATACTGATGTACTGCTATAACACACTGCTATAACATACTGATGTACTGCTATAACATACTGATGTACTGCTATAACATACTGACGTACTGCTATAACATACTGATGTACTGCTATAACATACTGCTATAACATACTGATGTACTGCTATAACATACTGATATACTGCTATAATATAACATACTGATGTACTGCTATAACATACTGATGTACTGCTATAACATACTGATGTACTGCTATAACATACTGATGTACTGCTATAACATACTGATATACTGCTATAACATACTGACGTACTGCTATAACATACTGATGTACTGCTATAACATACTGCTATAACATATTGATGTACTGCTATAACATACTGATTTACTGCTATAACATACTGATGTACTGCTATAACATACTGCTATAACATACTGATGTACTGCTATAACATACTGATGTACTGCTATAACATACTGATGTACTGCTATAACATACTGCTATAACATACTGATGTACTGCTATAACATACTGATGTACTGCTATAACATACTGATGTACTGCTATAACATACTCATGTACTGCTATAACATACTGATGTACTGATATAACATACTGATGTACTGCTATAACATACTGATGTACTGCTATAACATACTGATGTACTGCTATAACATACTCATGTACTGCTATAACATACTCATGTACTGCTATAACATACTGCTATAACATACTGATGTACTGCTATAACATACTGATGTACTGCTATAACACACTGCTATAACATACTGATGTACTGCTATAACATACTGATGTACTGCTATAACATACTGACGTACTGCTATAACATACTGATGTACTGCTATAACATACTGCTATAACATACTGATGTACTGCTATAACATACTGATATACTGCTATAATATAACATACTGATGTACTGCTATAACATACTGATGTACTGCTATAACATACTGATGTACTGCTATAACATACTGATGTACTGCTATAACATACTGATATACTGCTATAACATACTGACGTACTGCTATAACATACTGATGTACTGCTATAACATACTGCTATAACATATTGATGTACTGCTATAACATACTGATTTACTGCTATAACATACTGATGTACTGCTATAACATACTGCTATAACATACTGATGTACTGCTATAACATACTGATGTACTGCTATAACATACTGATGTACTGCTATAACATACTGCTATAACATACTGATGTACTGCTATAACATACTGATGTACTGCTATAACATACTGATGTACTGCTATAACATACTCATGTACTGCTATAACATACTGATGTACTGCTATAACATACTCATGTACTGCTATAACATACTGATGTACTGCTATAACATACTGATGTACTGCTATAACATACTGATGTACTGCTATAACATACTGATGTACTGATATAACATACTGATGTACTGCTATAACATACTGATGTACTGCTATAACATACTCATATACTGCTATAACATACTCATGTACTGCTATAACATACTGCTATAACATACTGATGTACTGCTATAACATACTGATGTACTGCTATAACATACTCATGTACTGCTATAACATACTGCTATAACATACTGATGTACTGCTATAACATACTCATGTACTGCTATAACATACTGATGTACTGCTATAACATACTCATGTACTGCTATAACATACTGCTATAACATACTGATGTACTGCTATAACATACTGCTATAACATACTGATGTACTGCTATAACATACTGATGTACTGCTATAACATACTGATGTACTGCTATAACATACTGCTATAACATACTGATGTACTGCCATAACATACTGATGTACTGCTATAACATACTCATGTACTGCTATAACATACTCATGTACTGCTATAACATACTGATGTACTACTATAACATACTGATGTACTGCTATAACATACTCATGTACTGCTATAACATACTGATGTACTGCTATAACATACTGATATACTGCTATAACATACTGATATACTGCTATAACATACTGACGTACTGCTATAACATACTGATGTACTGCTATAACATACTGATGTACTGCTATAACATATTGATGTACTGCTATAACATACTGATTTACTGCTATAACATACTGATGTACTGCTATAACATACTGCTATAACATACTGATGTACTGCTATAACATACTGATGTACTGCTATAACATACTGCTATAACATACTGATGTACTGCTATAACATACTGATGTACTGCTATAACATACTGATGTACTGCTATAACATACTGCTATAACATACTGATGTACTGCTATAACATACTGATATACTGCTATAATATAACATACTGATGTACTGCTATAACATACTGATGTACTGCTATAACATACTCATGTACTGCTATAACATACTGATGTACTGCCATAACATACTGATGTACTGCTATAACATACTCATGTACTGCTATAACATACTGATGTACTACTATAACATACTGATGTACTGCTATAACATACTCATGTACTGCTATAACATACTGCTATAACATACTGATGTACTGCTATAACATACTGCTATAACATACTGATGTACTGCTATAACATACTGACGTACTGCTATAACATACTGATGTACCGCTATAACATACTGATATACTGCTATAATATAACATACTGATGTACTGCCATAACATACTGATGTACTGCTATAACATACTCATGTACTGCTATAACATACTCATGTACTACTATAACATACTGATGTACTGCTATAACATACTCATGTACTGCTATAACATACTGATGTACTGCTATAACATACTCATGTACTGCTATAACATACTGATGTACTGCTATAACATACTGCTATAACATACTGATGTACTGCTATAACATACTGATGTACTGCTATAACATACTCATGTACTGCTATAACATACTGATGTACTGCTATAACATACTGCTATAACATACTGATGTACTGCTATAACATACTGATGTACTGCTATAACATACTGCTATAACATACTGATGTACTGCTATAACATACTGATGTACTGCTATAACATACTGATGTACTGCTATAACATACTGATGTACTGCTATAACATACTGCTATAACATACTGATGTACTGCTATAACATACTGATGTACTGCTATAACATACTGATGTACTGCTATAACATACTGCTATAACATACTGATGTACTGCTATAACATACTGATGTACTGCTATAACATACTGATGTACTGCTATAACATACTGATGTACTGCTATAACATACTGATGTACTGCTATAACATACTCATGTACTGCTATAACATACTGATGTACTACTATAACATACTCATGTACTGCTATAACATACTGATGTACTACTATAACATACTCATGTACTGCTATAACATACTGATGTACTACTATAACATACTCATGTACTGCTATAACATACTCATGTACTACTATACCATACTCATGTACTGCTATAACATACTGATGTACTGCTATAACATACTGATGTACTGCCATAACATACTGATGTACTGCTATAACATACTCATGTACTGCTATAACATACTGATGTACTGCTATAACATACTCATGTACTGCTATAACATACTGATGTACTGCTATAACATACTCATGTACTGCTATAACATACTGATGTACTGCCATAATATACTGATGTACTGCTATAACATACTCATGTACTGCTATAACATACTGATGTACTACTATAACATACTCATGTACTGCTATAACATACTGATGTACTACTATAACATACTGATATACTGCTATAACATACTCATGTACTGCTATAACATACTGATGTACTATTATAACATACTGATGTACTGCTATAACATACTGATGTACTACTATAACATACTCATGTACTGCTATAACATACTGATGTACTACTATAACATACTCATGTACTACTATAAAATACTGATGTACTGCTATAAAATACTGATGTACTGCTATAACATACTGATGTACTGCTATAACATACTGCTATAACATACTGATGTACTGCTATAACATACTGATATACTGCTATAATATAACATACTGATGTACTGCTATAACATACTGATGTACTGCTATAACATACTGATGTACTGCTATAACATACTGATGTACTGCTATAACATACTGATATACTGCTATAACATACTGACGTACTGCTATAACATACTGATGTACTGCTATAACATACTGCTATAACATATTGATGTACTGCTATAACATACTGATTTACTGCTATAACATACTGATGTACTGCTATAACATACTGCTATAACATACTGATGTACTGCTATAACATACTGATGTACTGCTATAACATACTGATGTACTGCTATAACATACTCATGTACTGCTATAACATACTGATGTACTGATATAACATACTGATGTACTGCTATAACATACTGATGTACTGCTATAACATACTGATGTACTGCTATAACATACTGATGTACTGCTATAACATACTGATGTACTGCTATAACATACTCATGTACTGCTATAACATACTGATGTACTGCTATAACATACTGATGTACTGCTATAACATACTCATGTACTGCTATAACATACTCATGTACTGCTATAACATACTGCTATAACATACTGATGTACTGCTATAACATACTGATGTACTGCTATAACATACTGATGTACTGCTATAACATACTCATGTACTGCTATAACATACTCATGTACTGCTATAACATACTCATGTACTGCTATAACATACTGATGTACTGCTATAACATACTGCTATAACATACTGATGTACTGCTATAACATACTGCTATAACATACTGATGTACTGCTATAACATACTGATATACTGCTATAACATACTGACGTACTGCTATAACATACTGATGTACCGCTATAACATACTGATATACTGCTATAATATAACATACTGATGTACTGCCATAACATACTGATGTACTGCTATAACATACTCATGTACTGCTATAACATACTCATGTACTACTATAACATACTGATGTACTGCTATAACATACTCATGTACTGCTATAACATACTGATGTACTGCTATAACATACTCATGTACTGCTATAACATACTGATGTACTGCTATAACATACTGCTATAACATACTGATGTACTGCTATAACATACTGATGTACTGCTATAACATACTCATGTACTGCTATAACATACTGATGTACTGCTATAACATACTGCTATAACATACTGATGTACTGCTATAACATACTGATGTACTGCTATAACATACTGCTATAACATACTGATGTACTGCTATAACATACTGATGTACTGCTATAACATACTGATGTACTGCTATAACATACTGATGTACTGCTATAACATACTGCTATAACATACTGATGTACTGCTATAACATACTGATGTACTGCTATAACATACTGATGTACTGCTATAACATACTGCTATAACATACTGATGTACTGCTATAACATACTGATGTACTGCTATAACATACTGATGTACTGCTATAACATACTGATGTACTGCTATAACATACTGATGTACTGCTATAACATACTCATGTACTGCTATAACATACTGATGTACTACTATAACATACTCATGTACTGCTATAACATACTGATGTACTACTATAACATACTCATGTACTGCTATAACATACTGATGTACTACTATAACATACTCATGTACTGCTATAACATACTCATGTACTACTATACCATACTCATGTACTGCTATAACATACTGATGTACTGCTATAACATACTGATGTACTGCCATAACATACTGATGTACTGCTATAACATACTCATGTACTGCTATAACATACTGATGTACTGCTATAACATACTCATGTACTGCTATAACATACTGATGTACTGCTATAACATACTCATGTACTGCTATAACATACTGATGTACTGCCATAATATACTGATGTACTGCTATAACATACTCATGTACTGCTATAACATACTGATGTACTACTATAACATACTCATGTACTGCTATAACATACTGATGTACTACTATAACATACTGATATACTGCTATAACATACTCATGTACTGCTATAACATACTGATGTACTATTATAACATACTGATGTACTGCTATAACATACTGATGTACTACTATAACATACTCATGTACTGCTATAACATACTGATGTACTACTATAACATACTCATGTACTACTATAAAATACTGATGTACTGCTATAAAATACTGATGTACTGCTATAACATACTGATGTACTGCTATAACATACTGCTATAACATACTGATGTACTGCTATAACATACTGATATACTGCTATAATATAACATACTGATGTACTGCTATAACATACTGATGTACTGCTATAACATACTGATGTACTGCTATAACATACTGATGTACTGCTATAACATACTGATATACTGCTATAACATACTGACGTACTGCTATAACATACTGATGTACTGCTATAACATACTGCTATAACATATTGATGTACTGCTATAACATACTGATTTACTGCTATAACATACTGATGTACTGCTATAACATACTGCTATAACATACTGATGTACTGCTATAACATACTGATGTACTGCTATAACATACTGATGTACTGCTATAACATACTCATGTACTGCTATAACATACTGATGTACTGATATAACATACTGATGTACTGCTATAACATACTGATGTACTGCTATAACATACTGATGTACTGCTATAACATACTGATGTACTGCTATAACATACTGATGTACTGCTATAACATACTCATGTACTGCTATAACATACTGATGTACTGCTATAACATACTGATGTACTGCTATAACATACTCATGTACTGCTATAACATACTCATGTACTGCTATAACATACTGCTATAACATACTGATGTACTGCTATAACATACTGATGTACTGCTATAACATACTGATGTACTGCTATAACATACTCATGTACTGCTATAACATACTCATGTACTGCTATAACATACTCATGTACTGCTATAACATACTGATGTACTGCTATAACATACTGCTATAACATACTGATGTACTGCTATAACATACTGATGTACTGCTATAACATACTGATGTACTGCTATAACATACTGATGTACTGCTATAACATACTGATGTACTGCTATAACATACTCATGTACTGCTATAACATACTCATGTACTGCTATAACATACTGATGTACTACTATAACATACTGATGTACTGCTATAACATACTCATGTACTGCTATAACATACTGATGTACTGCTATAACATACTGATATACTGCTATAACATACTGATATACTGCTATAACATACTGACGTACTGCTATAACATACTGATGTACTGCTATAACATACTGATGTACTGCTATAACATATTGATGTACTGCTATAACATACTGATTTACTGCTATAACATACTGATGTACTGCTATAACATACTGCTATAACATACTGATGTACTGCTATAACATACTGATGTACTGCTATAACATACTGATGTACTGCTATAACATACTGCTATAACATACTGATGTACTGCTATAACATACTGATGTACTGCTATAACATACTGATGTACTGCTATAACATACTGATGTACTGCTATAACATACTGCTATAACATACTGATGTACTGCTATAACATACTGATGTACTGCTATAACATACTGATGTACTGCTATAACATACTGCTATAACATACTGATGTACTGCTATAACATACTGATGTACTACTATAACATACTGATGTACTGCTAGAACATACTGATGTACTGCTATAACATACTCATGTACTGCTATAACATACTGATGTACTACTATAACATACTCATGTACTGCTATAACATACTGATGTACTACTATAACATACTCATGTACTGCTATAACATACTGATGTACTACTATAACATACTCATGTACTGCTATAACATACTGATGTACTACTATAACATACTCATGTACTGCTATAACATACTGATGTACTGCTATAACATACTGATGTACTGCCATAACATACTGATGTACTGCTATAACATACTCATGTACTGCTATAACATACTGATGTACTACTATAACATACTCATGTACTGCTATAACATACTCATGTATTGCTAAAACATACTGATGTACTACTATAACATACTGATGTACTGCTATAACATACTGATGTACTGCTATAACATACTCATGTACTGCTATAACATACTGATGTACTGCTATAACATACTGATGTACTACTATAACATACTGATGTACTGCTATAACATACTGATGTACTACTATAACATACTCATGTACTGCTATAACATACTCATGTACTGCTATAACATACTCATGTACTACTATAACATACTCATGTACTGCTATAACATACTCATGTACTACTATAACATACTCATGTACTGCTATAACATACTCATGTACTGCTATAACATACTCATGTACTGCTATAACATACTCATGTACTGCTATAACATACTCATGTACTGCTATAACATACTCATGTACTACTATAACATACTCATGTACTGCTATAACATACTCATGTACTACTATAACATACTGATGTACTACTATAACATACTCATGTACTGCTATAACATACTCATGTACTGCTATAACATACTCATGTACTACTATAACATACTCATGTACTGCTATAACATACTCATGTACTGCTATAAAATACTGATGTACTGCTGTAAAATACTGATGTACTGCTATAACATACTGATGTACTGCTATAACATACTGATGTACTGCTATAACATACTCATGTACTGCTATAACATACTGCTATAACATACTGATGTACTGCTATAACAACAGTGTTAACAGGAACTACACGTTAAAATGTAACTACAAATAACTAAGTACATAAATATTGCACTTATTGGCGAACTGCTGTAGAATAAGAGAAATAAAGCACACTGAAACATGCTGCAAACATCTGGGTGCTTCTCATGACCTTGTGGTGGACTGACATCACTTCCCTAACTATTTTGTCCCCAATATATATGATTCTGAGCCTTTTTTCAGCATTAAAATGTACAATACACTGCACTTTTCATGATTAAATAATTAAAATAAAGCTTACAGTGTATTCAGTGATGATGTTGGAGTCAGGGTTTATCCTCCGTTCTTTGGTTCTTTTCTTCGTACTGATTTCATGCAGTAGTTCCTCCATACCATCCTGGAGCAGTCTGTCAATTAAGGCCTTCAGCAGGGAAAGCTGAGAAGAAGTTAAGGATTATAATGCATGCAGAAATGTGATTTTTAGAAACTGTTTCCTGTTGTGTAACATGACAAAACTTGTGATAAATTTTGATTTCAGAAGCGTACCTTAATTCCATATGATTCAAATAATGCCTCGATGTGCTGAAATAAAATAAATAAATAAAAATTACATATTTAAGACATATATACACATAAATTGAAAAAAAAAACAACAAAAAAAAACTAATTTATAGCCTACCTTCATTTCAACACCCTTCCCTGGCAAACCAGTGTCACCCTGAGCAAGATTAATAAACAATTAGTGACAAAAACTATTTTTTTGTTATAATTAATTTAAACAAATAAAAATACCTTCTCTCCTGGATCTCCTTTTTCACCCTATTAAAAAAAATTAACAAAATGAATAATATACAGCTTACATTCTTTCACATATACACTAATCAGGCATAACATTATGACCACCTGCGAAATATTGTCTTTTGCTGCCAAAACAGCCCTGACCCGTCATGCACTGTGTATTCTGACACCTTTCTATCAGAACCAGCATTAACTTCTTCAGCAATTTGAGCAACAGTAGCTCGTCTGTTGGATCGGATCACATGGGCCAGCCTTCTCTCCCCACGTGCATCAATGAGCCTTGACCGCCCATGACCCTGTTGCCGGTTCACCACTGTTCCTTCCTTGGACCACTTTTGATAGATACTGACCACTGCAGACCGGGAACACCCCACAAGAGCTGCAGTTTTGGAGATGCTCTGATCCAGTGGTCTAGCCATCACAATTTGGCCCTTCGTCAAACTCGCTCAAATCCTTACACTTGTCCATTTTTCCTGCTTCTAACATCAACTTTGAGGACAAAATGTTCACTTGCTGCCTCTAATATATCCCACCCACTAACAGGTGCCATGATGAGGAGATCATCAGTCTTATTCACTTCACCTCTCACTGCTCATAATGTTATGCCTGATCAGCGTATGTATATATAGTTTATTCATAAATTGTATCCTACCTTCATGCCAGGAGAACCCTATGTACACACACATAGAAATGAGGAAAGGAAAAATTATGGAAATTATTTGAAATATCAAACATATTTATAAATGTCAGACAGATCCAAAGTTTCATATATTATATTCTACATATTTTAATTTGGGTAATTAATTCTTTGTATATTTATTTGCATTTTGAAGACAATCAAATGATCTGCTCTCACCGTCGCTCCAGGAAGACCCACTGATCCTGTAAATGCTGTTTTAAAATCATCTATTGAAGCACCCTATGGATTAAACACAACAGCAGCCTAATTAACCTAACCAGATGTGAACTAGGAGCTGATATACTCATGTTGAGTTATGCAGTAAAGGTGTCTGGGAAAAAAATCAGGGAAAGAAAATGCGGACTACAGAAGGTGGTTTGTGTATTCTCTTGTATTTCAGTGCAATATTGAAGCAAGAGACGATTAAAAAAAACATTTCTCTAAAAAAGACTAATACAACGATATATATAAATGAGAAGAGCTTTGAAATAAATATCTAGAATGTAAATATATTGCTGCATGAATTGTCTTGGTTGTAATTGTCACATTACATGACTTCCACTTTTATTCTACAAGCTTCGTCCAACACATCCTATTATTATATATATATTTTTGTAAATAATGGATGCTGGGATTTAATTGTGCACTTAACAAGACGAAAGATATTAAATTTAGCAATCTAGCTATTCTCAAAGCTTATAATTTGCCAGTCTTTTGGTCCATCTAATATTGAATGTAAAAAAAAGGATTAAGAGTATAATATTTAAGCTTTTTGTGAATACTGACGCATGCGTTTTCTTTATGAATATGGAACATAATGAATAAATGGTATGTAAGTGGCCTGTACCTCGGGCACTACAACAGGAGGACCAGGCAAACCTGGAGGACCTGCATCTCCCTTCGGTCCATCTTTACCCTGACGAGACACACAGGTTCCTAAATTAAAACCAGGACTAGAAATGAAACTGCTTTATTTAATTTAATTCAAATTATTGGACTTTTTTAAGTTCTTACAGCAACACCAGGTTCTCCTTTCTCTCCCTGTAGCCACAAAAACATAGTGTTAAATGTTTCTTTTAATAATAATAATAATAATAATAATAATAATAATAATAATAATAATAATAGAGTCAGGGTCTTTTTGCCAACCTTTTTCCCATCACTACCCCTGAGTCCTTCTTGTCCCTAAAGTGAGAAAAAGATTTTCAGATCTCTATAAAAAATATATATAAATATATATATATTTATATAGTGTATGGATTTAGACATAATTAAAGGTCTTACATCTTTTCCTGCTAGTCCACGCTTGCCATCCACACCGGGTTTACCCTACATACAGAGACACACAGAAATAAAATCTAGCATTAAGTGTATTGGAGTGGGTGATGGTGTGTATTGGACTGGGTGATGGTGTGTATTGAACTGGGTGATGGTGTGTATTGTACTGGGTGATGGTGTGTATTGAACTGGGTGATGGTGTGTACTGGACTGGGTGATGGTGTGTATTGAACTGGGTGATGGTGTGTACTGGACTGGGTGATGGTGTGTATTGAACTGGGTGATGGTGTGTATTGAACTGGGTGATGGTGTGTATTGAACTGGGTGATGGTGTGTACTGGACTGGGTGATGGTGTGTATTGAACTGGGTGATGGTGTGTATTGAACTGGGTGATGGTGTGTACTGGACTGGGTGATGGTGTGTACTGGACTGGGTGATGGTGTGTATTGAACTGGGTGATGGTGTGTATTGAACTGGGTGATGGTGTGTACTGGACTGGGTGATGGTGTGTATTGAACTGGGTGATGGTGTGTACTGGACTGGGTGATGGTGTGTATTGAACTGGGTGATGGTGTGTACTGGACTGGGTGATGGTGTGTATTGAACTGGGTGATGGTGTGTACTGGACTGGGTGATGGTGTGTATTGTACTTGTGATGCTGTGTGTTGAACTGGGTGATGGTGTGTATTGAACTGGGTGATGGTGTGTACTGGACTGGGTGATGGTGTGTATTGTACTTGTGATGCTGTGTGTTGAACTGGGTGATGGTGTGTACTGGTGTGTGGGAGATGGGGAATTGGAATAGGTGATTATATTTATTAGATCAGGTTAGAATGTGTGTTGGACTATGTGAGAATTTTATTGGACTGGGTAAGAATTTGTTCTTATTTTATTGAAGACTCAGTATTGGTAAACATTTTCTTATATTCTGTAAATTTTGTAATAGATGTTGCATCATGTATCATGTATGTACATATTAGGTGAATTGCTGATAAACTACATGACATTAGCTGTGCAGTGACAGTAAAATAATCTTATCTTAATAACACAAAATATCTCTGATGCAGCACAATTATTTCACAGCTAAAAATCTACAACACTGTGATAACTGCATAGAGTAACTTGCTTATTAACTATATTTACTCACAGGAACACCGGGTAAACCAGGCATGCCGGCAACTCCCACTCGCCCAGGCTCTCCTTTATCTCCTTTCTATTAAAACACACACACAAAAAAAGAAGAACTTAAACAGACTTAATCAACCAGTTTCACAGTTTTACAAGCGTTTAAAAAAAACAAAGCCTTAGTAAAACCAGTTTTCTCATATACTGTATTATTAGTCACATGAATAGAAAATAAACGCTTGTTCTTAAATGTCTCCCATCATATGTCATACTAACTGCAGGTAAACATCTCATCTCAGCTTAATTATACGCCTTATATTTCCTTTAATGCTGATGTCCTATTTAAGCTATGAATCATGCGTTCATGTTATCAGAATAATTACTCACAGCTCCTGCTTCCCCTTTCTTCCCAGGTTCACCCTTAAAAAACATTTATATGACAAAAGTTCAGGATTGTAATAACTAAGAATTTTAAACATTCAGCTAAGGAAAAATGGGTGGGTTATGAATGAATAAAATAAGGGCTATAATAGGCTAACCTTTGGTCCGTGCATTCCTTTTAAACCATCCAGTCCACCTCTGTCAGACACACCCTACAGAGTAAACATAAAAAAGATAGATGAATAAATAATAGAGCGTTAAATGTACATTAGTGTTCTGACCCCTGAAGCTTGAATGATATACAAACACGTCTACATTACATCAAGACATCTGAGTTCCAGCAAATCATAAACATCACTTAAAATAAAAGTAAGTGACTGTCCGTTTATTAGAAACACCTATACCTCGGCTCATTTGTAAGTACAGTGCCGTTCAAAAGTTTGGAATCACTTGAAAACATAAAATTATTATTATTATTATTATTATTATTATTATTATTATTATTATTATTATTATCAAAAGGCTAATTTGCTATTAGAAAACCCTTTTGCAATTGTGCTAGCACAGCTGAAAACTGCTGTACTGATTAAGCGAGCAATAAAAGTGGCCTTCTTTAAGGTTAGTTTAGTATCTGAAGCATCTGGAGTTGTGTTTGAGGCTCAAAATGGACAGAAAGAAAGAACTTTCTTCCTATTCATGGTACAAACTTATCTTACCATTCTGTGAACTACTCCCTTCATAGAGCAAAAGTGAACAACTGGTTCTAAGCTGAGCAGAAATATGAGTGGGAGGCCCTGGTGCACAACTTGAAACCAATGAAATTTCCAAGTAATCCCAAACTTTTGAACATTAGTGTATATGATCAGCTAATCATGTGGCAGCAATGCCATGCTGATTAAAGACAGCTGAAGACTGAAAAGAGACCAGATGATGTCCTGTTCAACTCCCTCAGAATCCTGTTCTTGGCTGACAAGAGTGATCATCTGCTGTTAATGTCTAGGTTTGACATGTTGAGCATTGACTGATTCCTTTTCTGCTCACCATGAATGTAGACAGTGGTTAGTTGAGTTACTATAGCCTTCCTGTCTATAGCCCTCTATATACTTCATCTCTTATCAACTCTGAGCCTCTTCACCTGCTGAACTTCTGCTCAGTGGATGGTTTTTTGTTTTCTGCACCATTCTCCACTGAGAACATTCAGGAGGTCAGCAGTATCTGAAATACTCAACTTGGCATCTACAATCAAACCACTGAGATCCACCATTTTGAACATTACCTGAAGCTCTTAACCCATTTCTGCATGATTTTATGCCATATTGGATAACTGCATGAAAGAACAGGTATACAGGTTTTCCTATGGAACTCAAAGATTTCTTTTCTTGCTTCAAGAATAAAAGAAGGGCTTTCAGTTGCAAATTTACATTTAACATTATGGCTCTTATGAAAATAAGTAAAAAACTAAATTACGGTATAAATGCACGTCAAAGACTCACAGTAAGGTCTATTAATGGTGAAGTTGCAGATTGTCCTGGTGGACCCTGAAGAAAGAGAGACAAGTTAGGAAATGAGAGAGCTGTTATTGAGATTATATTCTCTCTGATCATGTTCTTACTGGTGGTCCTGGTAGTCCTGTATCTCCACGCAGGCCTGGGAGCCCACGCTCGCCTGGATCACCTGGCTCACCCTAAAAACACACCAAATACACGTCACATAGCAGAGTGGATGAAATGCACTTTATTATTTAATATATTCTGCAGAATAATCAGTGAGAAGGTGAAATCTGTTTCTCGAGCAAAATATTTACACCTGCAATCTATGGTTATTTTGATCTTATCAATAATATAATTACTCCAATCCAGGTTTGAGGTTTAGACAGTGCTAATGATTATAAATTCATTATTTATCTACTTGTTCTCCTTTCCTTAGATTCTGCTCAACAGTGACAACTTTTTATACAACTTACATATATTTAATTTATATATGTCAACTCCACCGAAGAGCTAATTCCTCAATATGATGAGCGCACCACTCTAAACAATCTAATTATGCATCAGAAGGTCAGGGGTTCAAGCCCCAGCACTACACTGCACAAACTGTCACTGTTGTGCCCTTAAGCAATGCCTTTAACCCTATCTACCATAGAGGTGCTGTATTATGGCGGACCCGTGCGAAGAAAACTTCACTGTGCTGTAATATACAGAATATGAAATAAACAGAGATCTTTGTCTTCTATTTATGCTTAATTTGAAAAGTGCAACTAAAACAAAAACAAACAGAACTGGTGTACAAATTCATACATAATGAATACAGTACCTTGATGATTCTGACGTTGTCTGTCATGGACAACTACGAGGGAGGAAAAGCATTTGATAAACATCCAAACACGTGCAACAGATGGAATGCAAAATGTAACTTAAAATGAGTAATAATCAGAGTTAACAGGAAACATTTCTGACTGTAATCTGCTAATCTGAAGGAGTGAAATAATCTCACTTGATAGTTTCCAGGTGGACCGGGTTTCCCCTAGAGAAAAACCAAATATCAAAACAAAAATAATAAATCAGTCATCGCTGTACTTTCTACTTACCAGCCACTGTTATAGCCATTCAGTAAGAATCTCACATTTATTTCATCAAATTAGGCACACATGCACATGCTGGGGGATTTAGAAGTGTAAAGAACTATGTTTAGCAGTCAAGTGCATGGATATTGTGATCTCTAGCCGGATTACAATTAATAAACGGGGATATGAGGTGTATGAGGCGCTGGGTGAAGGCTTGAAACATCAAATGAATAAAATAAAAATACAGAACTTAGTACAGAACATACTTGCTCGCCTTTCTCTCCTTTGGGACCTTCGGGACCCTGTGAAAGACAAAGACAAGATATTTTAAGATATTACAATTGTACACATTAATTTCACAAGATTATTTCTGTTAAACTCATTAAAGCGATGCTGTAATTACATCATTCTAAATGAACAGAACTATTTGAATAGAATCAGCATCACTGACTCAACCCCATAAACTTCACAGACCAATTACATTCCTAAATCTAGATAAATAAAATTAATTTTATTATATGAATGAATAATGTGCTTTAAGATGAAGAACTGAACATTAAGCCAGGCCTTAAAGGGGGCAGTGGTGTCTCAAGGGGTTAAGGCTCTGGCTTGTTGAACGGACGATCAGGGTACAAGCCCCAGCACCATCAAGCTTCACTGTTGCGCAATTAAGCAAGGCCCTTAACCCTCCCTGCTCTAGGGGCACTGTATCATAGCTGCCCCTGTGAGTCTGACCCCAACGTCCTCAGCTGGGATATGTGAAGAAATGAATTCCACTGTGCTGTAATGTATGTGTGGAGATAATAAAGGCTTCTTGCCCTCAATTCTAAACAGCGATTAAAAAACCTGCAGATGCTTACCGGAAACCCGATTTTCCCAGCGTCTCCTTTCTCACCGGTGCCTCCTGGCTGTCCGGGGAGACCAAGAGGACCCTGAGGTTGACGAGATTCAGTAAGTAATGTATTTAACACAACAGGACATTATGGGAAATTATAGGAAGTTTTTTATTTCTCTCCAAAGTGGCAATGCTAACAATCTTTCATTTTGTTTATGTAAAACACATCAGAATTGTTATCTGTTTAGAGTTACATTTTAATATTCTAACACATTAATGAATCTAAAGTCAGGAGTTCCCCTTCACTCCAGGCGCAAACAGTGCTGTGTGTGTGTTTTTGTATTTAGACATGATGATTGTTGCTATTATTTTCTCCCTAATGTTCTCACCTGGTTTCAGTTACGTCCTTATGTTTCTCTGGCTAACTTCTAAGACAAGTTTTCCTGAAATTTTCCCTGCCTGTGTCTTAACGCATGCTATAAACTGATTCTAAGTTGATTAAAATGCATTATATCAATAAATAACATAACACTGAGATTGCCTGCTTTGTCTCATCAGCTGATGTTATTGAGATCAGTTATTTTCTGTCTTTACTTACATTATAGCAGCTATCATTTCATCAGCTAGTTTTTTCTCTGTCTTAAAGATTATATTTGCTGAAATATTCGTCATGCTACTGAGAAATTCCTCTGTCCATTAGACTTTTAGAAACTCCAGACCTTTACTCCCAATAGTCATACTCTTCTACTCTTCTATATATGTACTGCATTCATATATATAATTTTTAACATTTTTTCATATACTTTCTTCCCTCTTTCCTGTCTATTTTTTTATTCAGGCAGCTAGTTTAAGAGACCACATGTGTTACCCTGATTCCTTTCTCTCCTGGCTGCCCTGGAGGACCCGGCTCTCCCTGCGGAAACATAACCCACCTCCATGAGTCAGGCAGAAGAATGAGTCAGGTGCATTGATGTGATATAGATGTGCATGAGTAACTATTATATAAAATAGTTTTCTATGCAATAGTGTGTATGTTTTGTGTTTGTGTTCCTGTATAAGTAAGTTTTCCCTCACCTGAAGTCCACGGTCTCCTCTTGAGCCAGGCAAACCCTGAAATATTTATTTATTGATTGATTTATTTACACAGTGTTTCAGCAATTTGATTCCTATCTGATCAACACATTTCACTTTCGTCAGTTCCGTCTAATACATGAGTCCCTACACTTTACTCTGGGCCTTTGGAGATTTATTCATGGTCTAAAATTTCTAATCAAACACCAATCTTGGATTGAGACGTGCCCCTTTTTATAAATTGCATCAGGCCGGTCTAAAGAAAAATAATAAACTATTTCCACCTGTTTGGGGAAATTAAAATAAATTCAGGTTGAAATGCACTGCACACATTCACACACACACACTTTCATGGTTTACTTACATCTTTACCTCTTAGTCCAGAAGGTCCTGGGTTTCCTGGGAGACCCATGTTACCCTTTTCTCCTTTAAAGCCATCGTTGCCCTAAAGAAAAACACGACTATTTGAGATGGAATGGTTTTTAAAAAACTTTGTGTGATACACAAATCACCGCGACCCTGATTTACTAAGGCCCAGAATAAAGATGCTAAATGGGGTGTGTAATAGACTAAATTGTGTGTGTGTGTGTGTGTGTGTGTGTGCATTTAGTTGTGCCTAAATGGTAATTGAATCATTATTCAGTCAGGTGCAAAATGTTTAAATGAGGTGTTTTTAAATTAATGTGTTAGCTGTTCTAAAAACGCAGCGATGGGTTCAGATGTTAAAGAGACTCCTGTAAGATTAAAACTGGAACTGGACACAGGTTTGGACACACATTTTGTTTACAAGGGGAAGATAAAACTATTTAAACACTGTTGGCACCGAAATTGCAAATGACACATCGTTCCTGTGATCATGATAATAAAAATATAGCTGCAAGCAGTGATTGAGGGGGCCAAGCACTTTTTGTTCACATCATTTAACGAAAGAAGTTTTTGCTGAGATATTGCCTCTACTTCCACTTCCTCACTTTTCAGTAGCACTAAACCATCCCTGACCCCCAACACACACACACACACACACACACACTCCTTCGCTAACAAAGTTGACGTCAAAGTTTGTTGATTAAATTTAAGACACATTGTCTCCATATTATACAAATTTTGTTTCCAAATAATCTAACTGTTCCAAATTTTGCTAAAATTCAACATAGCCGATTTCAGATCAAACAAAAGTAGAAAGTTATAACATTTAGTCTAAATACATCATACCTTTAAAAATGAAATATCCTCACAACTTGTTCGGCAGCTTCACCATCAACTTCATTTGTGCATTATGGACAAACTGTCCAGTTCATCAGTAATCTAAGAAACATGATCTATTTTTTTTTTGGTCTATAATTTGGTGATGATTTGAGAACATTTATAGGAAAAAAGTTAACAAAAAATTCTGAAAAAATTTAAAATGGTGGAAAATCCAAATATGGTGGACAATTTACATCATCACTGATGTTGGTGCTTGGCCCCCTCATTATGAGAATTACTGTGAGATTACCATTTTTAACAGATTATGCAAATGTAATATTTTAATGCCTGTCTGATTGATAAAATCATTATTTTCAGTAAATCAAAGTCAATTTTGCAAGAAAAAAAAGTTAAACATGACATGTAACAAATATTTATGTACCTTAGGTCCAGGTTTCCCTGATAATCCAACATTACCCTGTGCACAAATACACAAAGTTACTTCAATACCAGTTCAGTCTATTGATGTAGCTTACAGATGAGTTGTATTACTTAATAACACTCACCCTCTCACCAGTCTCACCCTTAGGACCCGGCTGTCCAGGAATCCCGAAGCCAGGACTGCCCTTTAACGACCGCAAACACAGTGTCAATACATGAGGTGGAAACATTCCACAATAAAGCCATCAGTCATGGACACAAACACGGCTTTACCTTTTCACCTTTGTCTCCTTGGACACCTTTAATTCCCTGAAGCCCGGGAGGTCCGACCGGGCCGATATCCCCCTGTAAGGCGAGGATGAAACTTATTCTTATTATTTATTGTTGTTACAAACATCACTATCAGCCGAAAGAGCAACGCAATCACATGACAAAAATGATCACATCACCATACTTGAAGGTATTTGCAGTTTGATTTGCAGTTTAATTCATAAAGCAGCCAGTAGAACAAAAGTGACTCCTGTGATTAGCAGGTCATACTTTTATTTAACTTCTGCAGAACTAAACTACTATACTGAAAAGGAGGGAAAAAATATATGCTGTACTTTTTCATCCTTCTATGAACATTTACTATTGAATAGCTGGTATATGATATTTATGATACCTGTGGCATTAATAAAAGCGACAATTTATCACAATATTGGTATTATATCATCATACTGCTGAGCCCTAGTGCACTATCTATCTATCTATCTATCTATCTATCTATCTATCTATGAATTTATTATTTTATTTATTTTTTTTATTAATTAATTTCTTTTTATTTATGAATTTATTTATTTATTTGTTTGTTTTTTTAATAATAACCCAGATGAAGATCGGCTTATTTTTGTTTTTCAAGGTTTTTTCCTCTATCAAATCATCTCAGGAAGTTTCTCTCTCGCAGTGGACCAAGGATAAACCATGGTACGATTACCCTTAATGCACCGTAAACCCAGCATACATTGCGTTACAGCCAATGCACAGTACTTCTCACACTGTATCACGAGGCACTGCCATTTCTTTCTAGCGTACAATTTACTTATCAGGATGGATGCTGGAGCATCCGACTTTGTACATAAATATAAATTAACAACCCAGCATTTTTATTTTTTTTTTGTATCACTTTAAACTCTAATGCATTTCTGTGGTTTCTCTGCAGTTTGTACCGTTCGAATTGTTTATCTAATAGTCGGTAACGATAATGCGCTACACGCAGAGCTGTCTGAATTCAGTCGACCGTCTCCCTAAATAGCTCTCTCTATATATAACCGCCTATATAGTAAACAACTGAAGGAGTGAGTGAGAGAGCAATTTCAGACACAGTGGCAGACATGACACATACAGAGAGCGGTTTGGCTCTGTGTTTTCCCTTTTCTTATCCACTTAAGAGCATGATTTGAGGCACAGCAGTAAGAGGAGTTAAAAATAACGTCAATATTTTTGTAATCTGGACCGGCAGTTAAAACGTCTGACTGTACTGTAACTGTGCTTCATAAGTGAGTATTTCTAAAATCTTAAAATCGGAAAAAAAACTAAATAAAAAATATTAATGATGAAGATATCATTGAACAGGAAACAGACATCATGTACAGAAATCTACTGCAAATTTTTTTTGGACAGAATGTGACCTGAAGTGTTGTGTGTGAGAAACACATAAGTGTATTTGTAAATGTAATAGCAGTGAGACACAAATGGCACCAGACGCATGAATCAACAGTGCTATATTACCGATATGGCACTCTTACTCATCGCATCATTACTGTCAGGCTCGGAGTGTACAACACGTCAAGTCAAACTTTTAATGAACATCACAAATCACGCACTGGAATGCTGCGGCGAATTGAGACCTCGATTTAAACTCTGTATGGAGTGTAATTGCTGCCTTTTCTGAGAGTCGCATTCATTGACAAGTAGACCTCTGGGAGACTTTAGTCTCACACGAATACCCTCTTTACTAATTAGCTGCGTGTGAATCATCACAGAGGCGGCCATATTGCTCGCTTTTATCAATGTAGATGAAGGCGTCCCACGGGGAATAGAAAAAAGTAACTGCCAGATTTGATTAAGTTCAAGCGAAAGCGAGCGCAGCATGTGTGGGAGCCTCCTACGGATGGCCTACCTTTGCTTCAGAAGCTGAGGAATTCGGGTTTTGTTATCGGGACTGTAAATAACACGGCTGATATTATTTATAACAATGTTTACTTCAACAATATCTTCCTTACCCTTGCACCCTTCTTCCCAGGGGGTCCGAGGATCTGTTTGAGAAAAGAAAATTGAGTATCTGCTGATGTGAAAAAAACCTGAGTGAATGAAGTGATTTAATAATATTTACGCCTTCCGCTGGGTCTCCCGGTGCTCCGTGCTCTCCCTGTGGAACAGAATGAACTCTCATTACTTCAGCTGTATGTGGAATACACTCCTATACCTTATTTAGAAAGGACTAGGAAAACTATGGTTATATTAATTCAGAAATGCAAATATTACTCTAACATATCTCAGAACAGAAACATCTATGCTAACAGAAAATCATGCAGCTAATTTGAGAAAAGACATATTTTATCAGACATATTTTAGAGAAATGATTAGCTAATACACTGAGCAAGGTCTAGCTTGCTGCTAAGTTCCTATGTTTTCATTGATCGTAATCTAACTAGGCTAAAAAGCTGTACAGTTTCTTACATTATGTGATAACGCACAGCAAGCTAGTTAGCAACTAAACAGCGTTCATACAAACTAACAGAAACAAACAGGTTTATAATTATTAATACACTATATTGCCAAAAGTATTCGCTCACCCATCCAACTAATCAGAATCAGGTGTTCCAATCACTTCCATGGCCACAGGTGTATAAAATCAAGCACCTAGGCATGCAGACTGTTTTTACAAACATTTGTGAAAGAATGGGTCGCTCTCAGGAGCTCAGTGAATTCCAGCGTGGAACTGTGATAGGATGCCACCTGTGCAACAAATCCAGTCGTGAAATTTCCTCGCTCCTAAATATTCCACAGTCAACTGTCAGCTGTATTATAAGAACGTGGAAGTGTTTGGGAACAACAGCAACTCAGCCACCAAGTGGTAGGCCACGTAAACTGACGGAGCGGGGTCAGCGGATGCTGAGGCGCATAGCGCGAAGAGGTCGCCAACTTTCTGCAGAGTCAATCGCTACAGACCTCCAAACTTCATGTGGCCTTCAGATTAGCTCAAGAACAGTGCGCAGAGAGCTTCATGGAATGGGTTTCCATGGCCGAGCAGCTGCATCCAAGCCATACATCACCAAGTGCAATGCAAAGCGTCGGATGCAGTGGTGTAAAGCACGCCGCCACTGGACTCTAGAGCAGTGGAGACGCGTTCTCTGGAGTGACGAATCGCGCTTCTCCATCTGGCAATCTGATGGACGAGTCTGGGTTTGGCGGTTGCCAGGAGAACGGTACTTGTCTGACAGCATTGTGCCAAGTGTAAAGTTTGGTGGAGGGGGGATTATGGTGTGGGGTTGTTTTTCAGGAGCTGGGCTTGGCCCCTTAGTTCCAGTGAAAGGAACTCTGAATGCTTCAGCATACCAAGACATTTTGGACAATTCCATGCTCCCAACTTTGTGGGAACAGTTTGGAGCTGGCCCCTTCCTCTTCCAACATGACTGTGCACCAGTGACCAAAGCAAGGTCCATAAAGACATGGATGACAGAGTCTGGTGTGGAGGAACTTGACTGGCCTGCACAGAGTCCTGACCTCAACCCGATAGAACACCTTTGGGATGAATTAGAGCGGAGACTGAGAGACAGGCCTTCTCGTCCAACATCAGTGTGTGACCTCACAAATGCGCTTCTGGAAGAATGGTCAAAAATTCCCATAAACACACTCCTAAACCTTGTGGACAGCCTTCCCAGAAGAGTTGAAGCTGTTATAGCTGCAAAGGGTGGACCGACGTCATATTGAACCCTATGGATTAGGAATGGGATGTCACTTAAGTTCATATGCGAGTCAAGGCAGGTGAGCGAATACTTTTGGCAATATAGTGTATGTTTCTACCACAGCACAACAAAGCATCAGGAAATCATAAAATTTTTATTAATAGTCTTGATAGTGTCTTTATGTTCTTTATCAGAGTCTTTATGTTCTCTGATCATTAGGTTTTTGCTAGCCAGACAGATTGTGATGATGATGATGATGATGATGGTGTGTAGTGCTACAGGTGGTGGGATTCAGTAGCAGGAAACTAAGTGAGGTGCGTCAGAGCACCGGGAATTATTTACATTTAAATGCAGAAATGGAATGAAAGAGTTTGTTTTGAGAGACTTTCTCAGTAATGAGATGAGATTATTCTCTTGTCTGCGGGGCAATTATAATTATATAAAAATTAACCTGAGAGCATAATCCTAATCCTGGCTATTCTACTGATTTGTCCGTCTCTGTAACTTTAAAATTAAAGTGACTGAACTAGTCAAGGATGAATGTACAAAAACAAATGTTGTAACAAGATGTTATTAATTAGCAAACAAGGCGCATGGTATGTTACGTCAATGAGACATAAAATGTCCACCACACACATCGGGCCTCAATTATCAATTTTTTGCACGCTTGAGTAAGGTTAAAACAACAACATTTTAAAAAAGTTTTAGGTTAGCTTTGTACTAGCGTGCATATCTAATAAGTGGTGCACACTCTGGCTCGTTTGCATTAAGCGACGCCCACAAAACTCCATAAAAGGGCAGAGAGAGCGCAAAATGAACAATCAGGGTAAAGTCTGAAAACAGAAGTGAAAGGTATTTTGACTCACTTCTATGCTTATAAATATATTTTTGGCCCCAAAATGTCCTCATTGATGCTCTTAGCCTGGTCCTAGTGAACTAGCATAAGAATATGTTTTTCATCAAGACTTTGAACCTCTTCTATAAGTCGCTTTAAATAACAATGTCTAATAAATGCTGTAAATGTAATACAAATAAATCAGTTTATATTCAATAATTCTATATTCCAGATATAAAAGTGCAATAATCCATGCAAATTATATGATTTGAAGTCGATAAAGTCGAAGTTGACATTAGCTAGTGTTCTTCTGCATAAATTTATACACACTCAGGAGCAGATTTATGAAATTTCACGTACAAACGATTTACACATAAACCCATTCATATTCAGCTTGATAAATGAGACCCATGGTGTTAATTGTGTTGATGTAATTGTGTTTTCTGGCTAAAGAGCCCAGCGAAACCTTTACACAGATGTCAAAAAACCTTCTTCATAATAACAAAATTTAACATTCACCTTCTCACCCTTTGTTCCAATAGCTCCAGGCACACCCTAGATTTAGAAGAAACAGAATGCATGATCTCTTAAACACCATTAGTATTCAACGATTGCAAATGGCTTCAGGTGCTTTCAGGCTTCATGTCATGCAGATCCAACTCTCCTCCTTCTTCTCTCCTACACCAAAGCCTCCTCTCGACTCAGAAGTTCTGGGTGTGTAATTATTAATATCAGACATGACAGTGAAGCTATCCAGTCATACAATTACATGTAGTAAAAGTCAGTAAAAGTTTCATATTAAACTGACTCAAAGTTGATTTAGAGAGGTGATTCCCATCAGCAGAGTTATAATGGAAGGATAAATAATTGATCGTGACAATCAAGGATAGTGAAACACCTCCATGATATTTATCAGGGCAAAGCCTCATGCAGAAAGGTGAATCATTTCAATTAATGCAGATCCTGATGCAGATCATGTTGGGATTAAATCTATTGCTGACCAGAGAGAGAGAGAGAGAGCGAGAGAGAGAGAGAGAGAGAGAGAGAGAGGTATGGCGCGAAGTCTTTCCCATCACTAATCATCTTCTTTAATTTCCCCAGGGTGCCCCAAGCCATTCTCTCCTAATAGCATGCTGTATAACTGAAATAGCATCAGAGGAGCAGACCAACTGTAGAGATGATTGCAGAGGAAACAAAAGAATTAAAAAAGGACATTATTAGGTGTCACAGATGTGTCCTGAACCATCTCTTAGCACAGTGTTACTGGGAAAAAGGAGCAGTTTTGTGGAATTTACTTGTAGTGTTACTTGAAGCGTACTTTATGTAACCATTTGATTATAATTTGTTTTACTTTTATTATTATTAATAAAATTTTTCTGCATCCCAGCTTTCACTTTTTTCAAACATAAACCATTTCCTTTCGATTTTGTGGGCTGCACTTCCCACCATTACATATATAATTATTCCTACTGCAAAAACAAAACTGTTAAGAAGGCTCTGGATAAAAATATACACTCTCTGCCTACACAGAGATAAAAAAAAAAACATATTTATTCTGTCAATAAAAGACAAACCTATAAGCATTATGTCAACTGAGACACACCCATAGAGATATTTATTCACAGGCTCCTGCTGTTGTATTGACTATGGAGAGCTTGATAAGGTTGTGCTTAAAGATTGACCTTATTAAGAGTGGAGACTGTATCTATGACAACTTGTATCTTCTTCATCTATCTGTATCTTCTCAACATCCCAAAAGTTTACAGTCTTATTGGTATGCAGAAAGGAGAAGTGGAAATCTCAATAACCTTCACACAATGAGACTACATAGTCACGCCTTTTTGGATGGGCAAATTCTCCACCTTTGTTCCAGGGGTTCACTAATGAGCTCGTTCTATGTAATTAGTGTCATCCTACACTGAAGCTCTCCATCTGATGCACAATATGGTTAAGGTTTACATCACTTCTTCCCAAAGAAGGTTACACACTTCAGGTTTTGACAGACTGTAAGTGAAGGATAGCAGGAGAAAAGCTGTCAATGTAAAAACTGGTTTCCTTCTTGTTGCTGCTTCACTAATACCTATGTACATCGTTAAACGTTCTACCAGGAGAGAAGACAAATTATTAAAGAATTCACTTACTGCCAATCCATGATGTCCCATAGGCCCTATATCTCCACGATCACCCTGTGACAAAATATGAGGTTACGTTTAAAACCAGTCATTTACACAACCTCTGAGATCTACTGTTGGGTTTAATCAGTTATTTAATAAAGGGATGATTTATTATAGATGTGTTATTGCTTTAGAGTGTCACGCCATGCTAATATAATTTGCTGTATTATCTTATTGCCATGATTTTATCCTAAGCTAAACGACTGAACTCAGAGTCCCAGAAGTCACAACACATTGAAAGCAGAAAAAGTATGTGACTAATATACAGTATGTAATATTTAAACACTGAACAGGCGTACGAACATCCAAAATAATATGACTATTTGAAACAATAATTTGGTTGCTGATTATTCCTTGGTCAATTTTCCTATTTAATGTCCATTACACAATCATGACCACAATGATTTGCATGAAAAAGTTCAACATTTTTGAAAAATAATCCAGTTTTTAATTCAATAACAACTAACACATCATGCATTTTTAACACTTTTTTTAGGCACTTTTAATGTTATGAAATGAAAGGTCCATGAGTTTTGTTCCAGTTCTCACCTAAAATAAATAAATAAATAAATAAATAAATAAATAAATAAATAAATAAATAAATAGCTACTCTATCACCAGACTCTATATTCCTCTCTTTAATTAATTAATTATTTTTTGTTAATTAGACAAAAAGTGTCACGTTATCAAGAACTGTATCCTCTGTCCTGAAGACTTTCTCATGGACTGTTACAAATCTCTGACACTGGAGACTCCTTACAGTCTTCATAATAGTATATACACTAGTATACATTTTCTTGTTAAATAACAGTACGTTTTTTTTTTGTTTTTTTTTAAAAATCATTCCAATAGTCTTTATTTATTTTCGATTATGTTGCGTATCCACTGTACTGGGCTCTTTGTTACCATAGAAACTAACATGCAAATGAGGTGAATATAAGGATTGGTTTAATGATAAGTCGTTCCATTACCTTGGCTCCTTGCTCCCCTTTCAAACCTCTTTTTCCCTAAACACAGACAAAAGAAATCTTTAGGAAAAACATGAACACAAGCTGGTAATTTAAGACAAAATGGTTTCTGCACATACCCTCAGGCCACTCGTTCCTGTCGCTCCATGAATTCCCTGATCACCCTGTGAACAAGCCATTATAATTATAAGCCAGTATATATCATTATAATATTTGCCTATGATTACAAGCTTACAAGTTTACCTTTGGTCCAATTGGCCCTGGCAGCCCCGTATTTCCCTGAAAGCAACAGAAAAGACGTTTCAAAGTGACATTACATGTTCAACATATTACATGTTTATCTAAAATACGATAATACAAACCTTTTCTCCAGGAGAACCCTGCACACCTTGGACACCAGGAATTCCAACTCCATTTTCTCCCTACATAACAACCAAGAACGTTCACATGAACCTGCGCTTTCTTTTCAGCCAGACAAACCCTGATTTAAAACCCTGAATTATCATGTCTAAGTGCCAACTCTGATGTGAAACAAGGCGTTGGTCTGAGAAGAAGATAATGAACTGCTTTACAGTGGACCAATGAGGTGGAAGAAAGAAAAGCACTGGTTAACAGTATTATATAACTGTAAAAAGAAAAAGAAAAAGGATTTTAGGACTGACCTCGCATGTCATTTGAAATGTAATATCACATTCGCTACATGATATTTGTACTCACTTTTTCACCTTTCTGTCCAGGAACTCCAGGACCTCCATCCACTCCTATAGGTCCAGGTAAACCGGCTTGACCCTTGTCCAGAAAAATGTAAATAGATCAATTATACAAAGGATAAAAAATTCAAATAGAAATATTCTGTATGTATCTAATTTGGCTTTCCAATCTCTTTACAAGTTTAAGCTCTCAGTTAGCACGACAAACACAGAACATGTGCCATAGAATATATAATATATGTGGGTACAATTCACATTCATGTACACTGAGAAGTCTTGCCGCCATTTCCGTGTAAGATCTGAGTCTTATTTCCTCGTTCCGAGTCTTATTTCCTCGTTCCGAGTCTTATTTCCTCGTTCTTAGTCTTATTTCCTCATTCTGAGTCTTATTTCCTCGTTCCGAGTCTTATTTCCCAATTCTGAGTCTTATTTCCTCGTTCCAAGTCTTATTTCCTCGTTCCGAGTCTTATTTCCTCGTTCCGAGTCTTATTTCCTCGTTCTGAGTCTTATTTCCTCATTCCGAGTCTTATTTCCTCGTTCCGAGTCTTATTTCCTAATTCTGAGTCTTATTTCCTCGTTCCAAGTCTTATTTCCTCGTTCTGAGTCTTATTTCCTTGTTCTGAGTGTTATTTCCTCGTTCCGAGTATTATTTCCTTGTTCTGAGTCTTATTTCCTCATTCTGAGGCTTATTTCCTCGTTCCGAGTCTTATTTCCTCATTCTGAGTCTTATTTCCTCGTTCCGAGTCTTATTTCCTCGTTCTGAGTCTTATTTCCTCGTTCTGAGTCTTATTTTCTCGTTCCGAGTCTTATTTCTCATTCTGAGGCTTATTTCCTCGTTCCGAGTCTTATTTCCTCATTCTGAGTCTTATTTCCTCGTTCCGAGTCTTATTTCCTCGTTCTGAGTCTTATTTCCTCGTTCTGAGTCTTATTTTCTCGTTCCGAGTCTTATTTCTCATTCTGAGTCTTATTTCCTCGTTCCGAGTCTTATTTCCTCGTTCTGAGTGTTATTTCCTCATTCCGAGTCTTATTTCCTCGTTACGAGTCTTATTTCCTCGCTCTGAGTCTTATGGACCATCACACTCTTTAATGGCTCTTCCACAAAAATCTTTGTATGCTATACTGTGGCAATTTCTTTTCACTGGAACCCAAACTTGGACTGTTCCAGCAGGACAATGTCCCTGTGCACAAAGCACAGAGCTCCATGAAGACATGGTGTGGAGGTTAAGGCTGGAGTGGAAGAACACAAGTGTCTTGCACAGAGTCCTGAATCTGACTCTGACTTAACCCCACTGAATTGGAACTAGAACCTCCTCGACATCCCAACATCAGTGTCTGATCTCACTAATGCACTTTAGGTGATCTAAAATGATCACAAATCCCCACAGCTAGTAGAAGGCTAGTAGAAATAGTAGAGTAAAGGAATAGATCCAGAATGGGATGGTTGTAATGGTCAGATGTCCACAAACATATTTTAAAAAAAGGTATCAGCAAAAGATACCTGTACACATAACCTCAACCTCAAAAAACTGGAGTGAATTCATTAGAATTGTTCCTAAACTGAAAGGCTTGTAGAGTTCCAGCAAAGATCATTTGCAGCAGTATATCTTTGAGTAGAAAAAGCTTCTGAATTGTTAATAACTACTTAAGAATTTAAAGAACTAACATTTTCTCCAACTTCCCCTTTTTCTCCTTTGGGTCCCGGTTTCCCGCGTGGACCCTAAAAAAAGAAATTTAATTTACAATAAACATTTTATAACTGATTGATAAATGATGGCATAATTTTGGGAAATAAACTCACTTTAAGGCCAGGCTCTCCGGTCTCACCCTGTAAAGGTATAAAAATAGAAACATATTTCTCAAACATACCATTTTAATTATCAGATTTTACATTTAGGTAAAGTTGACTAATGTACAGTAAGTTTTAAAATTTAATTATTTAAACATCTATTAAATATCTATTAAACAATTTTATTCTGCTGGTTTGTATTTAATAAAAACAGCTCAGTACATAAAAAGCTAATGAGCTGCAAAAAACATCTTTAATATAAGCAAGTTTATCTAACATTTCTTATTTTTTTTTAATTGTTTTAATAATTCTATAAAATAACCAAAAATTAAGCCTTTTTTTTTTAAAATTAAAATAAGTTCTAGTGAATCACTTTAGTATTTATATATTTACGTATTTACTAATTTATTTTCAGAAAACAACACAATTTTGTCATTTCTCCTAAAAAATGAAACTATTTATTTATGAGAAGATTTTTTTTTTATTTTGATTTAATTTATTCAAATCTGATTAAATTTATATGAGAGATTTCTATTTCTTGAAATTGTTTTTAGAAAAATGTTACTAAACAACCCGTTTCAGTCAGATCCTCTAACAGCAATGACCAACAACAAGACTAAACCTTTTAAGGTTGAACCATTTACCTTTATAGAAATGCCTGGAATTCCAGGTGGTCCAGGTTGACCCGGGAGTCCTGGAGGTCCTGAGACACCTGGTACACCTGGAGGCCCCTGAGGACCCTGTTACACAGAAAACATATATACACATCAGCTATTACTGTATTAATATAATCATATGGAAATGAAAGAGTGCAAGAGAAAGTGTAATCATTTTCAATAAACATACAGATGATCCAGGTTCTCCTTTACGTCCTGGACCAACATCCATGCTTCCCATGACATACCCGGGTTCTCCCTGCAAAACAGATCAAATCCCATTATCAGTGAGTGCTACATTTTCACATCAGGGCTGGAAAAAGTTTAAAAGTGACTTTTAGTGACTTTGAGTGCGCTTCCTCCAGACTATAAAGTGAGACTCAGATACACGGCACTACACTCCCTCCTCCACTCCCTCCTCCACTTCCTCCTCCACTTCCTGTCCTAAGATCTCTACTCCAGGGTTGGAGCTGTACCAGTCACAGCATCACCTCACTGCCTCAGAGTCTTGTCAGTGTGCCTCAGTGCCTCAGAGTCTTGTCAGTGTGCTTCACTGCCTCAGAGTCTTGTCAGTGTGCCTCACTGCCTCAGAGTCTTGTCAGTGTGCCTCAGAGTCTTGTCAGTGTGCCTCAGAGTCTTGTCAGTGTGCCTCAGAGTCTTGTCAGTGTGCCTCAGAGTCTTGTCAGTGTGCCTCACTGCCTCAGAGTCTTGTCAGTGTGCCTCACTGCCTCAGAGTCTTGTCAGTGTGCCTCACTGCCTCAGAGTCTTGTCAGTGTGCCTCAGAGTCTTGTCAGTGTGCCTCAGTGCCTCAGAGTCTTGTCAGTGTACCTCAGTGCCTTAGCTGGTCCTCAGAGTTCAGTTTAATCTGCTGTTTCATTTGTCATAAATTTCAGAGACATCGCCAGTGCCATAAAGGAGCTGCTGGACACCGTCAACAACGTCTTCAAGAAATACCAGTATCAGAACCGCAGGGTGAGTCTCTCTCTCTCTCTTTCTCTCTCTCTCTCTCTCTCTCTCTCTCTCTTTTTCTCTCTTTCTCTTGCTCTCTCTCTCTCTCTCTCTCTCTCTCACACACACACACACACACACACACACACACACAGTGTGCGGTATCCCTCTCAGAAAGTTATATTTTATTTTGTCTGAGTTTGAGGGTAATGTAAGACTATGTAACGTTAGCATAAGATGAGCGTCCGATTAACGCATTATTAGCCGGAGTCTGAACGAATGGAAAGGTCTGTGATTTTAGAAAAGGAAACAGATTGCACCAGTGCTTTCTGGGAAATCTGAAGACTTGCTGGAATTCTGCACTTTTAAGCTAGCCTTTCCAGGCGAGGGTTGTAAAGCCACAGTGCTGTAAATTAACTGTTTAGGCTACAAATGGTTGCTAGCATAATGTATTCACACACAGGCAAGCTAGTTAAGTGCATGAGTACAGACTAATGAAGGAGAACTTTTCATGCATTTTTATATCAACAAAGGTCATTGGTGAACCTCTCTTGTGATGTGAGATGTGTGATGTGGTGTTCAAATCCCAGGACCATCGTAACCCTCAAATGCTCAGTTGTATAAATGAAATGTAAGTCACTCTGGATAAGGGCGTTTGCTAAAATCCCATAAATGTAAATGTCATAAGGATTCTGAATTTTTGTCTTACTGGATTCAACAGTTCAGTTTCTTAGATGTTTTTTAATACCAGGTAACTACACCATGCTGAGTTTGATAAATAACAACTAGGACAGACTTTAAGTAGAACTTACTCTCTCCCCTCGCTGACCTTTTGGTCCTGTAATGCCAGGTGGTCCCTGTAAACCCACCAGACGAAACATGTGTTTAGAGCAGGAAATGGAGATCGAACAAATAAATAAATAAATAAATAAATAAATAAATAAATAAATTCACTAAAATTATTCCTTGTTTCAGGCAATTCATATTAACTTTTTATAAATTATATGAATTCCAGACATATTGATAGTACAGGTGTGATTATTATTATTATGTATTATTAGATAATAACAAATAACTAATGCTCCATTCACACACAGCAACAAAACAACCGTAGATCATTCATTTTCAATAGAGAGCTGTCAACTTCCAGTGACATGAGTGACAGTGAGCGTGAGCGACTACGTGGCCGTGTCCACAGCAGTGTGATGGAACAAAGATGAGAAAAATTGAACTTTATGCAAATATGGAGAGACCTGGTGCGACTACTACCAATAGGAGCATTCTGTCAATAATGATGCCGATTGTCTTAAGCATTATCCAAATAAAACCGAATTTAATTTAATGTCAGGTGAAATGCTAGTCGCACCACCTGCTGATACATGATATTACTATGGCAACCAGTCATATGAACTCCTACTGAGAGACTTAAAAGCAATAAAATCACGGTATTTGTGAAGGTAGCTTAGGAATGTGTCTAGTATAGATATATTTTTAATGAATGGTTAAATGAGTTGTGATGAGATATTCACCATATCCCCAGGAACACCAGGAGCTCCCTGTAAAGCAATTACAGTACATATAGAGTACATATCAGTTCATATGTCATATAATTTCTGTATTATTAAATTCACAGATGTTAGCGAATCTTTGATGACTCTGTTTACTCATTTGACTGGTAAGTGTTTTACCCTCAGTCCAGCAGAACCAGGAGGTCCGGTTCGACCCGGTCGTCCCGGTACCCCGGGTATGCCATCCGTTCCAGGAAGACCCTGAAAATACATTATATACATTACAAGTATATACATTACTTATATCTTTTATCGTTTACTTTAGCATCACGGTAGTTTACCCTCAACCATAATAGTTGATTTTTGCTTGAGGGCTATATATATTAATAAATCTGTTAATCTGTTAACACCATCACACACACTGATCATTTGCTGATAAGAAAATATGCCCCCAAATGGTTAAGGCTCTGTGTTGTTGACCGGTTCAAGACCCAGCACCACCAAGCCCCATTGTTGAGCAATTAAGCAAGGTCCTGAACCCTCTCTCCTCCAAGGGTACTGGATCATAGCTGCCCCTGCACTCTGACCCCAACTTCCTCAGCTGGGATATATGAAGAAAAGAATTCCACTGTTGTAATTTATGTGTGGTGATAATAAAAGAAAAAAAAAATCCTCATGGATCAGTTCAACATGCTGCCCTTATAGTTGATAGTTGATAATGGACAGTTTATTTACAGTCTTGATTACACATAATTACAGCTTCTGGTCCAAGATCAAATCTGAAACCCCAGTGGAGAAACACAACAAATTATTTTCCCCCTGTTGCCTTTTTTAATTTTACTCAAGGAAGATGGCATCTACATAACCTTTTCTGTCTATTCATTTTTAATCAACAGATTATTTACAATAAAATATCATCTAGCAATTTATTTCACAGACCTAACAAACATATGTCTGTGGATCTTCTAACAGACTGAAACTTTCCTTCTTCTTTAAACAAAAAAAACCCCCAAAAAACAGATGGGAACAAAGTGAGCAGCACCACCCGAGTCACATAACCAATATGTCTGAAACAATAATAACAACTGCAGTACAATAATAATAATAATATTAATAATAATCAAACAGCAAACAAGCTGCAACCAAATCCCATAATTAAAATCTCTGAACATAATGATCTAAGCCACTAAGAAGAGAGTGTACACGTTTTATATTAAGTTTCGGCACACGGTGTTACTCACCCTCTCTCCTTTCTCTCCTTTAATCTTTAAGGTGAACGGATCGAAATCGTCGCCGTCTATCTTCGGGCGCTGCGAATGGGATTCGAACGTGAGTTTGAAGGTACGAGATCGCTAACACAATGAATCTTAATCCAATCTAATGTTGAACATACCAGACCACCGTGTCCGAACGCATCCCCCTGTGAGTTAACAGATATTATTACATTATGTATATATTACAGTAGAGATATGCTTTATCAAATGAACTGATTAATTAATGCAGTAATGTAACAGAGAGAGATAAATAAACAAACCCTTTCTCCTTTTTGACCCTGTATAAGAAAATTAGAAGAAATTATAAGTAAACTGAAATTAGAATGGAATGATGGGTTTAGAGGATTGAATAGTCGCTGTATCAGATATAATACCTTGCACTGGATCGGACAGGGACCTTCAGGCTTTGAAACGGTCACCGGGTCATTTGTTTGTGTGTCCAGTTGGGCAGGCTATGGACAAAGCAAAGGAATAAAATAATCATTTACATCAACAAAGTAATGTCGCCTACTTTTGTTTTACTATCACAAAGCAAACTGATGAAAAGTAATGCTTTCCCCAGTGGCTTGACAAATTTGTCGTAAATTCCTCATTCACCATTTAACACATTTTTAAAATTTTACTGTAATGCTAATTACCACTCACAGGACAGTTAATGCCAGGGTTGCCAGATTGGGCTAGCTTAAAAATACAAGATCTTTTATAGGGACTTAAGCAAAATGAATTATATTTAAAATTTTCTGCAAAATGCAGACAGTGAGTATATCATGCACAGAAATGTTTTGGAGAAGGGAAGCTGGGTTATGGACTGGATAAAGTCTGTATATCAGAGATTCTGTATGAAGGAAATAATCATTTCCAATTTAAAGGTTATGGGGAAAGAAAGAAGAAACATGGCTTCCATTTAGAACATCTAAACCGCTGAGCTGGTTTCAGGTTTTATGTGTGTTTGTTGAGTTTTAAAAATTCTGGAAAGTTTTCAGAATATACTGTAGAAGATATTCTGAAACCTGGCAACCCGGGTTAATGACATTACATCAAACGCAGCTGAAACCCAATTGAAAGAGGAACCACAGCTGAAAGATCTAAAAACCTTAGAGAACTTTATGTTGTTAGAGCATGGCCAATTTTGCGCTCTTTTAGGCATGAAACATTCATGAGACTTTGAACTCCTGATGATTCGAACAAGCTCTTTTCTGCTATTCCAATTCCACTCCAAAACTAGGATCCTAGGCTCCTCAGTGGCTCATGCCTTGATCATTCAGTATCACAGGCTCCATTTTCCAGTCTGAATCCTAACTTTTTTTGGTCCTGATAGCATAGTGAAGAAATTTGTGTATAGAGTATAGTCTGTGATCACTTTGATAACTGAAATACCTCTTTATGGTGCTGAAACTCGGACATCAGAGCCTCACTGCAGATGCTGCTGATCATCTCTCTCTCGATGGAAGGGAGATCATCAAAGTCAGCAGCAAAGAAGACGTTCTTGTAGGTGGTTGGTGTAGCTATTTTTCTAAGCTCTTGAATGTCAGCATTTGCGATACCAATGGCCAGCACACTTACACCTAAAAGCCAAGAAAACAGAGATGCTCCATCTTTATTCTAGTGTTATCAGTGCAAATCTGTATGTTTTTATTTTCCCTGCATAATCATGTGGTTATTTTTTCTACTATGTAATCATGCTATTTTCCTTTTTTTGCTTTTCCTGGTCTTATTGATGCTTTTTCTTTCATTTGTTCTTAAAAAAAAAAAAATTAAAAACTTTGGCTAAATCTAACATTTACATTATTCTGAATAATGTATATTGTCCCTGTTCATTAAATAAATAAAGTACAATAAATGAAGTAAAAGCACTAATGTTAGATAGACAGCGTTACACAGACCTTCATAAGACATTCATATACACAATATAAATCTTTGTATAAAGTAAAAGCGATGGTGGTCAATCTGCATATGGAACTGCTATGATGCCTCTTTCTAATAAAAATTTAAATAAATAAGAATAATTGTTGTCTCCTCAAACTCTTTGCATTTATAACACATTTATGAATCATTAAGTATACTATGTATAAATTTACATTTAAGAATACCACATGTCACCTAAATGAATAGAAAGGAATGGATTAGAGCTTCATTACTCAGTACCTTGTTTCCTACATTACTGTACATTTTATTTCCTGGTTTTGTCCTTAGTTCCTCTATGATTATGGATTGCCTTGTAGTAATCCTGCATACCTCTGTTTTGGCTTTTCCTGCTGATTTAAATGAACCTAAATAATAGCACTTTTCAGTGCTCCTTGCCTATTAATTAGCTAACATATATACATATATAGTTCTTTCAACATGGCTGAGATAATATTCTTAAAAATACTAAAATACAACACAACACACTCCATAAGATGGCCCTTGTGGATGTCCAGCAGGTTGAGATCTTATAAAGACACACAGCATGCGATATTGACCTAGAACATGTGCTACTCTGGAGGGTGGTTCCACATCATCCAGGGCTTTTCCATCTGTCACCAGGACCAGCACGTGAGGAGCGTTCTGCCTCATCCCCAGAGACTCCCGGAACAACTCCCTGAGAACATAACTGATCCCTCGACCTACACATTACCAAATAACAGAGCATGAACAAGACAGGTGTCTCAGATATTACTTGGCATGTTTTTGTGGCTTTTTGTGTGTAATTTGTAGGTATTTACCAGTTTTGGTGTTTCCTCCTCCGTAGCGAACCTGCCGAAGAGCTCTGAGCACAGAGCTGCGATCTCTATGAGTGTTCAGGCTGAACTCGATCCTGGGCTGATCACTGTAGTGAACCACTGCTATCTGAGCAAAACAAGTACAAATCCAGACCCATGCAGTGATTAGATGCCAATAATAGATATTTTTATTATATTCTAGTCACCACTTGCATAGCTTGTTCCTATATAATCAGATGAAAACAAGATAATTAGATTCTCCCTTACCCACGTATGACCTGGGATTGTTTTACATCCAAGTATACTAGAATAAAATAGATCCAAATCCCTGAGCCACCTTCTTTATGTATCTATCTTAACAACTTGCTCGGCAAAGGTTCCACATCTAAAAAGTCTATTAATATATGGGTTGTTTCAGAAGTAAAATGTATAATCTTTGAATTGTAAAGAAGTTTTGAGGGAGTCTCTAGTGCTTTGTAACAATCAGAGATGTTTATGGAAGCAGGGGGTTTGTCAAGAACTGACTGTGAAGCTGAGTGGGATTCACAGAGAATGAACAGGTAACAAATTATGGTCTTCACCTATGTGTGGATTTAATTTATTTATTTCAGAAGGTTGGCTCCAATCTCTCTATCAACCATATCAACAAGGGTTCTTACACTGTTCCCTCAAAACTTCATGGCCTGATGGATTAACAAGCTGCACATTAACAAGAAAATCAGTTATCATGAAATGTCTTTCTATAATAATATATATTTTTATTTGAGCTTTGCCAAATTCCTGTGTTATATGAGGAATAAAACATTTCAAGACATGCTGTCATGTTTTTCTTGATATGTATTGATTTCAGCCATCCAGTGACATGATCTTACCTGGGTGCCTTGTGGCCCGATTACAGGGAAATAAGTCACAATCCTAAACAGGAAGTCCTTCAACTTGCCAAAGTTATTAGAACCGATGCTCCAGGACTCATCAACCAGAAACACAATGTCTGCTTTCACCCTGCCACACACTGAGACACATTTACAGTGTATATCTTATTAAAACAGACCTTACACATCACTGTACAGTAAATTCATAAGAAACTCCTTTCTGCTTAGTCGTCACAGCAAAATCAATGTCGTTAATGGGGATATATTTCTGAAGAGTTGTTGTAGAGAAAGATTTGTAGCAGTGCTTGTAATTTCATAGTCTTCCTTTCTCCAAACCATTCCGCCACCGATTTTCTGAAAGTGCCATTTTTAAAAGCATACTGCTCACAGATCACTGCACAAAAGCACAAAATAGCCCAACCCTGAACAGGAAATGGTGCAGCTGCTCTACAGTTCTTACGTAAGTGGTTTTGGATTAAAAGCAACACATTAACTTAGATTTGCATTTACATGCATATTTGCATACCCAGTAATTTAACAGTTTAAGAGTAGCTCAGAGTTCGATGTGTATTTGCGTCAGTGAGAATCGTCATGTATAAACATTTACCAGGTCCAGATGGTGGAGTAGAGAGAGTGCTTTGGGTTTTAGCTGCAGTGGTGAGAGTGGTTATGGATTGGGAAGTTTTAGTGACCGTCAGGTTCGGCTTGGCAGTAGGTCTCTGAGTAGTGGTGGTCTCGCTGGTGCTGCTGATGGTGAAATCTTTGCTGGCTGGAACAGGGGCTGATGTGGCAGGGTGGACAGGAATGAGGTGGAAGGCACCCACTGTAGAATCACACAATGTCAGTGTTTAGTCAAGTTTATTGTCATGTGCAGAAGTACAGGATACAATACACAATAAAATTCTTGCTCCTTACTTCTTCTACATATTGCACAGTTAGTCACATGACTGAGTGTATCAATATATAAGATAAATTGAGTATAATTTAAGGTACATAATGGGACCTTAAGGACCACTGATGATTAAAGCTGCAGTAATTAAAGGTATGCCACATGCACCTTCCTAAATAAACTATACTATCTTAAAAGTATAAGGAAATGTAACTTTATGTCTGAAGTTATAACTATGTCCAGGTCAATATACTACACTTTTACTGTCTGATACATTTTTATCATTATTATTTATTCTAGGTCTTTAATCATCATCAGCTCTTACCAATCCGTTTGGTAATGGTCGTGACGGGGCCCTCTACCTCTCCGTAGAGGGGCCGGATGTTGAAGATGTAAGTTCTTCCATACTGCAGGTTTTTTATCTTAAATGAGGTGAAACCAGGTCCCAATTTTTCAGTGGTACTCTCGAGTTCTGTAAGAGATGGTGAAGACGACCATTTTGTAATTTATTTGTGGATTAAGCCACAGGCCTTGCACAAATATTAGGTAGCTACCAGAAAAATAATGAGAATGACAAGGTTTTTTTTATTAAGTGCTAGACACTGGTCAGGGTAGCAGTGGATCCTGAGAGGATCCTAGGAACACTGGCGGTTAGGTAGGAATACACACTGGATTGGATGCTAGTCCATTCACACACACATTCACACCTAAGGGCAATTTTGTGTAGTCAAGTCATCTATTAGCATGTTTTAAAGTAGATGGAATGAAATGGACCATCCTGGAGAAACCTAAGTAGACCCAATAAGGACATATGAAACTCCACATGGACAGTAACCCAAACCAGGGACACTGGAGCTATGAGGAAGTGAGACTTCACCACCATCTCCATCATGCTCTTGTTAGACAGCTGTGTGGATATGTAACCTTTAGTTTTATTTTATAAATAAAAAAGAGCTCAAAACCCTTCATACCTATACAGAATTAAGAAATTAAGTATGAAACTGACAAGACATTCAATGTGTGTGATGTTTTACAGATGATCCTCTGTGTATGTTAAAATTTTATTGATATCAAATATATCAAAATTGTTATAAATGTGATATATGAAGATGAAAATTTGATTTATTGGTTGCTAAGATTTTTGTTTGTTTATTTGTGATCTTATGCTTATTCTATTTCTAAATTATGGTACATATTTTTAAACCCCATCAAGATCTGTGAAAGGTCCCTGTGTGAAATTTTCCTGCCTTGCACTAGACTGAATAAAAGACATTTTGAGACCTTAAGGAAGAACACCAAAAATCATCTACATACAAAAATTATTTTTACAGAAAAGTACTCTGAAATGTTTTCTCCCACATTTTAAAAACGTGCTAGTCAGTGGATTAGCTATGCTAAATTCCCAGTGTTCCCAGTTTTCCCAGTTAGACTCTGGATCTATCACATCTCTGACCAGAATTAAGCACTTACTGAAGATGAACTAATAAATGTCCACTGAAATGTAAACCTTCTCACAGATTCGGTTCCCCTAACATTGTAACTAGTTTTCAATATGAAACACTATAAAACATGGCTGTCTGATCCTATAGTAAATCTAGCTGTAATCAAAAGATCAGACCTGATATATGTCTCCAGGAGAGAAGATACCCGGAAGCTCCAGTAACTCTGGTCCAGTTCAATGCAGCGCTATCATCAGTGATGTTCAGAGCGCTGAAACCGTTCACTTTAGGCAAGTCCACTGTAACACAAAGCCAAAGTAAATATTACTAATTAAAGTTACTCTACCTTCATAACTGTTATGTGCTTTATAATTGTTTTAAATACAGAAATGAAAAAGTCTCACAGGTCCGTGCAGTGACCGTAGCTGAACTTCCTTCCCGATCCCTGACTAACGATGAGACCTGGATCTTGTAGGCGGAGCTGGCTGGCAGTCTGGTGATGGTGTATGATGTGATGGATGAGGAAACAGTCACGCTATTCTTTTCTCCACCTGATAAGATAAAGAAGGTAGACATGAAAAATGATAAAAGACGAGATGTTATCCAAGACTACAATTAAGCTGTTAATACTTAACGATCTTCTTGGAGAGAAAAAGCCCACTGGTATCTGCCAGCTTTGGGATTTGAACTCATTACCTCCTAATCACTGGCATAGAACCTTTCTCTAGTCTCGGTACCTACCGTTAAAAGGGGTCCAGCTGATTTTGTAGCCGGTAACTCCAGGCGTTTTCCTCCAGGACAGGCTGAAAGAGTTTACTCCGATATCGACCACCTTGAGTTCCTTTACTGTCTCGATTTGTTCCGACTCAATCGAGGAAGCTGCTGATACAAAGAGAACATTGTTGTATAGCATGTTATTTCATTCATTCATTTGATTTTTTGTGGCCAAATTTCCAGCTTTGCTAGTTCCTGGTCAATCCAGAGATCTCCATCTCCTCCTGAGGAATTCCCAAACAGTCCCAGACTAACTGTTAGATACTGTATAATATCTCCAGCAGATCCTGGGTCTCAGACATGGCTGATATTTCCCATGCAGCTGATGACCTGAAGCTATCTTTCTAAGGTACCCAAACATCCTAAGCTAGATCCTCTAAATTCGGAGGAGTCCAAAGTTGCTCTTGGACTGTTGAGCTCTTCACCCTATCACAGTGAGTAAGCCCAGTAACCCTCTCTCATTTCTATTGTCTGTAATCTGGCAACATTACTCTTTTTGGTAAGAGTTTACTGGTACAGACTGGTACAGCGAGTCTAACACTGCTGCTAGAGAACACATCCACATACACCGACCAGGCATAACATTATGATCACCTGCCTAATATTGTGTTGGTCCCTTTTGCTGCCAAAACAGCCCTGACCCGTCATACACTGTGTATTCTGACACTTTTCTATCAGAACCAGCATTAACTTCTTCAGCAATCTGAGCAACAGTAGCTCATCTGTTGGATCGGATCACACGGGCCAGCCTTCGCTCCCCACGTGCATCAGTGAACCTTGACCGCCCATGACCCTGTCGCCGGTTCACCACTGTTCCTTCCTTGGACCACTTTTGATAGATACTGTCCACTGCAGACCGGGAACACCCCACAAGAGCTGCAGTTTTGGAGATGATCTGATCCAGTGGTCTAGCCCTTCATCAAACTCGCTCAAATCCTTACACTTGTCCATTTTTCCTGCTTCTAACATCAACATTGAGGACAAAATGTTCACTTGCTGCCTAATATATCCCACCCACTAACAGGTGCCATGATGAGGAGATCATCAGTCTTATTCACGTCACCTCTCACTGCTCTTTTTATTGTATTTGCTATTATGAGCAGTATGGCACCTCATCTCGTTCTTATAGTACACGTATGTTGTGGTAGCTAATGACATCATCATCCCCACACACGTGTTTTATTTGATGACGACATCCATAGTTAAAGGAGTAATAGTTAAATGTCATGTATAGACACAAATATTAAAATTCAATCGGAAACAAAAGTAACAAAGTCCTTATTTGACTTATGAGGTCGACACGCTCATTCAGAAAGCCCTGAGTTCACAAGTTCACCTCTTTCTCAAACGTAGAAGAACAATTTTAAAGAAGTTTTTAAAAAGTACAGCAACACTCATCCGGTTAGCTATAAATAACGACCGTCTGCTCAAGAGGGTTCTAATAATGCACTTAACAGCAAGCCTGCTTCTGTTTAAAGAAACAAAAAAGAAAAAGAAAATCCGGTCCAAACAAAGATATTTTGATTAAATGTGTTGTCGAGGTGGGGGATGGGATGGGGGGGGGATCTCACAAATAAACTGTCTTGTTAAGAAATACCGCAGTATAGATGCGACTAAAAATGTCTTGGATAGCTGGCTTGCCTTTTTTCCCAGTGTGCAGCACATCCAACACATCAGCATAGGATGAGATGATAACAGTAATGCTGACAGACGTCCCACACACACACACACACACACACAAACACGCAGAGGGAACAAAAGTTAAAATACATGGTGCCATAGACAGCTGCAGCTTGAACTTAGGGACTAAAAATACAGGAGGTGTCGATCAATCAGCTGATATCAGGGCATTTCTGTTGGAGCAGCAGGCGGAACCTGTCCTTGTCCATCCTGTCTGTGTGTGAAACCCGCAATTAACCGATCGCCTATTTCCTCTTATGGCTTTGTTAACTAAGAGCTGTCACCCAGTCATTCATCGTGCACTGATGCGCACAAAAGTGACATGCATCCTGATATGCTGAGACATCCATTAGAGTACGATGGAGAATATGCGAGCTCACGATGAGTGTGTAGACAGAAACGTCCTGAGGGGGCATAATACATCCACCTCCATCATCTGTACAGGCCACAAGCTCAACCCCTAGGACATCTGTGCATGGTAGAGAATGCATGGTAGTGAAACTTTTATTGACTGTACCGGCGTAACATTCTGAGCAGTGAGAGGTGACGTGAATAACTGACTGATGATCTCCTCATCATGGCACCTGTTAGTGGGTGGGATATATTAGGCAGCAAGTCAACATTTAGTGCTCAAAGTTGATGTGTTAGAAGCAGGAAAAATGGACAAGCGTAAGGATTTGAGCGAGTTTGACAAAGGGCCAAATTGTGATGGCTAGACCACTGGATCAGAGCATCTCCAAAACTGCAGCTCTTGTGGGGTGTTCCCGGTCTGCAGTGGTCAGTATCTATCAAAAGTGGTCCAAGGAAGGAACAGTGGTGAACCGGAGACTGGGTCATGGGCGGTCAAGGCTCACTGATGCACGTGGGGAGTGAAGGCTGGACCGTGTGATCTGATCCAACAGACGAGCTACTGTTACTCAAATTGCTGAAGAAGTTAATGCTGGTTCTGATAAAAAGGTCAGAATACACAGTGCATGATGGGTCAGGGCTGTTTTGGCAGCACCAGCACAATATTAGGCGGGTGGTCATAATGTTATGCCTGGTTAGTGTATAATTTGAGCTATTGTAAACATGTGTAGGGAAAACCAGTAATAGATTTTTGTGGGATTCCAGCAAATTGCTCTGGCTCTTGCAAAGATCAGTATTAACTTTATTAGAAGCTGGTAGCTGGGTGTGATTTCCTTACATGGTAAATGATCAGGTTTTGATATAATAGTCTGAAGTTTTATGCATAATATTAAAGGAAGGAGCCTCCAATGCGATAACTTTATAACAGGTAGTCATTTTTCAGATGTGGCTTCAGAAAAAGAGCACTTTGCATTATCTTGCTAACATGAAAAGCTGCTCTTGTTCTTGTCTTATTAACTTCCAGAGAGAGAAGATGAAAGAAAGGCTTATGAGGGATGAAAACACTAAAATAAATTTGAATTTATGGACGTTCCATGGGATCGAATGTCATTATGAACGGTTGAAACTATGATGTGGTGTTCTTTAATAAATATATATGTAAGCATTAGTAAAGTGGTGTGGTATAAAAGGAATAAAATGCTCTGTGATGTTCTGTTATAAGTTTATTAGCTTCAGGGTGGTGTTGAGACACAGCACATGAATTATTTTCCTATAAATCAGTAGCATGCACCCATGCAAGTATATTATATCTTACATATTTTTATTTGTGCTTGAGTTTGTACTGTACATGTTGGTACCTGTTAGCTGTGTGAGGGAGATTTCTGGCCCCTCCATATTCCCGTACAGAGCGTGGATGCTGATGGTGTAGAGTGTGTTTGGCTGGAGGCCAGTGATGCTGAGCTGTAAAACACTGTGATCCACATATCGGCTTTGCGGACTAACTCCCTCTGAGACAGAAAAGCACACACACACACACACACAGCAGTGTGCATGTGACATGATATATGGGGGAAAATAAGGTTGTTTTAATTTGGTGAAACGGTCGTACATGCAAGTGGAAGTAGTAGTAGTTTACCTGAGCTCCAGGTGAGTTTATACTCAGTGGCTCCTACAATGGCACTCCATTCCACACTTATAGAAGAACTGGTGTAGGATATCACCTTAAAATTAGACACATAGCCGAGGGGAGCTGTAGACAATCAGAGAACAGCAGAGACATGAGGCTTGGGTTATTTGTGTAATACCTTGCTTCATGTATATTCTAGAGATGACATCAGTAATCAAGGCTCTTAAAGACAAATGCTGGGCATTTATAAGGGAAAAATATTTGTATTGGATTGTATACACCATAAACTGAATGCTAATTATTGATCAGGATTGATGCAGCATGTCACACGAGCAAATACTAAGAACATTAGAAACTGAGAAATAAAAATAGCATTGGAGAAACAGAAAAACAAATCCAAAAACAATAAAAATAATAATGATAATGACCATGATCATGATAAATGACCCTTTGTTTACACAGCTGCATGTTTCTGTTCTGTTGCCAGAGTAAATACACCCTGCTGTATGTGAAGGCATGGTTTTTTTTTTTTTTTTGTTTCACCTCTCCAACTTTAAGCTGTATCCGGTTGTGAGTCAGGCCACCAAATTTAGCTTTGCGTCATAATGGTGGCCTAAAAACTATTATTTCATGGCAGAAAAAGTCCCACTGGCTTATTTTCTGTGAAAACTGTTATTGCTCTACACTCTGCATCAGCCGAGTTTTTTTGTAATTCATTTTTGTAGGTTGTTGGTTACTGCTGACAAAAGTTTGAATGCGTCATAAGGGTTTTTTTTGGAACAGGAAAAAAGTTAAATATATATCTCTGTTTTAGAATTCATTCATAGAGTATAGGTATATAGGCCGTATATACACTCAATAGAGTGCTCAAAAGAATTAAAGGGACACTTAAATCACATATTAGATCTTGATGAACTAAATATTCAGTTCCTCTGAGTTTCAAATCGATAAAATCAAATATACATTTGTGTAATTGAGGGCTGGATACAAAATCACACCAAAATTAAAGAAAAATTGAAATTACAGGCTGATCCAACTTGCATGAATCTCGTCACGGCAACTTATAATGTAAGTCATTAATGTATATGGCCACCAGGTGCACTGACAACATCCAGTGATGGCGAATGGTTTCCTGGAGGATCTCCTCCTAGACCTGGATCAGTCAGCTCCTGGACAGTCTGTGGTGGTTTTCAGATGCTCTGATACATAATGTCCACAATTGGATGGTTCTCAGTTGTATTCATGTCTGGGGAATGTGGGAACATCATCCAGAGACTACTTACACACTCTGGCTGGGCATTGTCATGCATCAGGAGGAACTCATGGTCCAATGCACCAGTGTGAGGTCTGACAATACCGTACCTAACAGCAGTAAGGGTATCATTGGCTAGCACATATCCTTGGAGGGTCTGTGTGACCCTCCAAGGATATTCCTCCCATCACTGACCCATGGCCAAACCGGTCATGCTGGATGATATTGCAAGCAGCATAACATTTCCCACAGCATCTCCAGACTCATTCACCTCTGCCACATGTGCTCAAGTGAGCCTGCTCTCATTCGTCAAGAGAACGGAGTGCCAATAGCCAACCTGCCAATTCTGGTGTTTTCTGGCAAATGCAGTTGAGCTGCACGGTGCTAGGCTGTGAGTACTGGACTCATTAAAGGATGTCAGGCCCTCATGCCAATCTCATAAACACATCCACACCAGTCGCCTGCTGGAGGTCATTTTCTAGGGCTTTGGCAGAGCTTCTCCTGTTCATTCTTGCACAAAGGTCCAGCTGCTGGGTTGTTGCACTTCTAGAACCCCAGCCAGCTCACTTCATGTAATAGCCCATCTCCTACATGCTCTTGAAACCGTGCTGGGAGACACACCATACCTCACTGCAACAGGATATATGGATGTGCCATCCTGGAGGAGCTGGACTACCTGTGCAACCTGTGTGTTTCAGGTACTGTCTCATGCAGGACAAGGGACAAGGATTGTAACAAACCACAAAACTAGAGAGAAATCAGTCAGAAAGGATAAGGAGAGATCACCTCCATCTGCAAAACCATTCTCTTTGTGGGGGTTGAATTGCTGTTGCATCTCTATTGCACCGGTCAGATGAAACTGATTCACACTGAATCACTTATGCTTCCTAACCGGACAGATTGATAGCCCTGAAGTTTAAGGTGTGTGTGTGTGTGTTAGCGAGAGTTTGTGAATAGGGGGTGTGGTTTGTCAGTGAGAAACATAGGGCTGACTGTGTGAATAATTGTCCACCTTTGGGTAATTAACGGGAACTGATTTCTTCCATCTGTATCATGCAGTGTAAAGACAGAAGGCAGAGTCGAGCCTCAGGGGCGGACACTTGCACAGACGACTTTTACCTGTGTGTTTGTTTACATGTGACTAAGCCACTATCAGACTGAAAGAGTTTGAGAGTCTGAAGTGCTGAATGCCTGGCATGGCCATGACAAGCTGAGGAGAAGACTGAATGATAATAATAAATGGCAATTCTCTCACCACTTCAGTCTCTCCTGCCTATTACTCTGAGCTCCCAAGGTTCTGTTCAGGCTACAAAGCTGTTTTCAATATCTTTATGGTCAACAAATTATTTCTTTTCTTGTAGGATGTACAATCTTTTGCAGTGTATACTACATTAATATTGCATACTAACATGTCCAAAAGATGGTAAGTCACTTCATTATTTTTAAGTCTCAAATAAATAAGAAGGACGCTCCATGTTTTCGATACACGTCAAGACTGATGACGTTTTATTTAGCTCTGGTTGTTGCTGCGCGCTAATAACGATGATCTCTGTGTTTAAACAGTAATAGAGAGCAGGATGACGGCTGACCTGAGCTTAGTATCAGCAAACAAGCAAGCAAATATGATCAATAAAACTGACAGAGCTCTCTCTAAACCTATACCCTGGTAGATCTGAAGTGTTTTCTCTTTCTTCTCTCTCACTTCAATGCTCCTTCAGTGTGTATATCTGTGTGTGTGGTATCTTGTGCTCATTTCTAATAGTGATGCATACTGATAGACTCTGATAAATAAGTACAGTACCAGATCGATTCCCGAGATCAGTATCAATATCAGTATCAGTATCAATGTATTTCTATATGAGTGTGTATTTATTGTGGACTTACATGTTCTGAAAGTAGCGGTGATGCCCGGTCCCACCACAGAGCCAAACAGGACGTAAAGGGAAATCACGTACTCAGTGTCATGGACCAGATTTTTTAGTAAATACTCTGTAATGCTCTTATTCAGAGCCAGCTGCCTGGGCCGATCTCTCCCGGTAAATTCTGTAACACACACACACAATAACTTCCACTCAAAATGGAACAGTACAGGGAAATGAGCTCTAACAGAGAGAGAGAGAGAGAGAGAGAGAGAGAGAGAGAGAGATCTTCAAATGAAGGCATATTGGTATTTAAACACAGTCATTAAAAAAGTAAAGTGATGTCTGAAAAACTCTTCTCTAATCTTTTCACTCTTTCCACTTCTCTTTTCAATTCCACTCTGTCTCTGTTCTGTGATTTAAACTCAGCCCCGTAGCTGTGAGTCACTGCGCTTCCCTTCATTACTCCGAGTCCACAGGTTGCTCGTTTCATGTGCAGCCCAACAGCAACATCAGCTTCTTTCAAAGCCTCTGCTTTCAGAGCGGGATTCAAGGTGACATCCGGCTCATACTTTGTTTCCTGTCCCTGCATTATGGGCGTGTGTTTGTGTGTGTGTGCGTGTGTGTAGGCACATACACAAACTTTTTAGCACAATGACAGCATGAGTCATTGAACTTGCCCAGAAATGCCTCAACAATGTCACAAACAGATCAGTACAGATGAAGAAGATGAAGAAGAAAAAGAAGTCAGGAAGATGAAAATGATGAAACGGTAACACAATGAAAGATATAGGAAGTATAAAGAGACGGGGGAAAAACAAAGCACCGTCTTGTTAGGTAGGTTAGGTGTGTGTGTGTGTGTGTGTGTGTATGTTACCTGCAGTAGGACCCCAGGCCAACCTGTACCCTGTGGCTCCTGAAACAGCGTTCCATGAAGTCAAAGCGCTGCTGGTGCTCACCGCAGTGGCCCTCAGAGACTGCACCACACTGCTCTCCACTGAGACACACACACACACACAGATGCAATTCTGATTACTTCAATCATTCATACTTCACTCAGCACTTTATCCTGGTCAGGGTGAAGGTAGATCCGGAGTCTATCCCAGAAACAATGAAGAGTGAAGAAACACATACCTTCAGGCAATATAGTGTAGTATCTACCTATTAGCATGTTTTTGGAAGGTAGGAGGAAGCCAGTATACCTGAAGAAAACCCACGAAGACACAAACCATATATGGACGGTAACCTGAGCTCAGGATCGAACCCCCTGACCCATGATTTACCATAACATGTTAAAAACTAAGAAAAAACTTTTAAAGATTTTCAGTTTTAGGTCGCTCACATGTCTTGGCTTTGGCCGACGTCACTGGTCCTTCTACGTCCACAAACACAGGGTTGATGCTGACAGTGTACTCGGTTCCAGCATGAAGACCCTGAATCATGTAGAACTTATAGTTCCCTCCAAGGTTGACGCTCTCGATGTGGCCCTCTGGGAAAACACATAAAGAAATCATAGGGTCATGTCTACAATTATTGGCGCTCTTTAAAAGACAAGGCAAAAATGGACAATAAACTCAAACTGGTAAATAATTATTAGGGGAAAATAAAATCAAACTGAGTATCTAATCTGACTGAGTATCAGAAACTGAATATCTAGTATCTAATCTAATCTCTAATCTAAGTAGCACACATACAATTTGTTGGTCATCCATAACTACAGAGAACTATAGGTAATATCTGATTAACTTTTCCTTAAGAAGACGTCTTTTTAATACTTTGGTTCATGTTAGTGCTTCGGGGTCAACGTTTTCAGCAGCAGGGAAAGTCTTCTGAATTTTTCCATCATATTCTCTTCAAGAGAGAGAGATGAAAAGCTGGAGATGGAAAAAGTGCTTACCGCTGCTCTAACATAAGTGATAACAGATACTAACTTGTTTCTCGGATGCACCACAGCACTGGAATGCATCGATGAACGCAAAACAGCAAAACGTCCTGAATTTTGAATTTATTTACCTCTGCTAAGAACAAATATACTCATGTCAATTATTTTTTACAAATACTTTTGTTCTCTATCATTTATAATTTATTCTTTTCATATAGTTCTCAGTACCTGGCATATGCTGTTACAGCCGACCAAATATGAGGTTACAAATCACATTTGTGGAATGAAACTAATAGGGATTTAAACATAAATCAACAGATGGTTATTGACCTTCACACCTCAAATATTTTATATAGACAATACACAGGCAGTGCAGATTAGGTTCTGTCCAAATCAATGATAATAATATTAGTCTGCAACACCAAATAAAAAGACACTGCATTCTTAGAAAATCCTTAAAACCCGCTTATAAAGTATGGCGGTGGATTATTAATGCTTTGGGGTTGTTTTGCAGCTGGAAGGTCCAGGAAAGTTTCTCGTAAAGATTCATGATCATGAATTGCGTTAAACAGAAAGATATTTTAGTTCAAAACTAGTTTGTGTCTGCCATGAGGATCATCATCAAATCATCCAGGACCGTTCCAACCGTCTCAGTCTCAATGTCTGAATTCAGTTAAAGACAGAACACATCTAATACTCTGCCTGGAGGAGGATCTAAAATCTTCTACAAGCATCTTCATGCTTGTTAGATGTTAGAGGCTCTGGGATATACAGACCAGTGTATACAGAAACTGGATATAATCTTCATGTGAGTACCTGAGGATGCCCAGGTGAGTCTGTAGCCTGAAGCTCCTCTCACCGAGAGCCAGCGAGCCTGCACCGTGTCTGTGGTGGCGTTTTCGACCAGCAGTTGATTAACAGGGACAAGCTTCACTGCAACACACCAAATGGCAAAAGACATTATCAGCAATTGTTAAGGCATGAAACACAATCTTTTGACAAGCTTTCTCTGGTGTGTGACCTCACTGACATCATTTTAATAGTGTATACTGTATATATTCTTTTTCCTATAACCTTTAAGTATGCCTTCAACAAAAGAAGGATGTACTGAATTTATTCTCACTGCTGGATCAGAAAGATTCTGTGTGTTTTACAAAGAAATGTCAATCATGTGGAGAATGTTTTATTTTGTAAATAAAGCTACATTTTGCTTAAATGTGTTAATTTCCCTATGTATGAAGACATGTCCACCCTGTACTGCGTTTCATGTTCATGAGCAAATCTTACACTAACAGCAGGATCATTTCTGTGTTTGTTGCTCTCATTTGGCAAATGTGAATATCTGTACATATCATAAGCATGGGTGGGATATATTAGGCAGCAAGTGAACATTTTGTCCTCATAGTCGATGTGTTAGAAGCAGGAAAAATGGACAAGTGTAAGGATTTGGATAAGGGTTTGATGAAGGGCCAAATTGTGATGGCTAGACCACTGGATCAGAGCATCTCCAAAACTGCAGCTTTTGTGGGGTGGGCAGTGGTCAGTATCTATCAAAAGTGCTCCAAGGAAGGAACAGTGGTGGACCAACGACAGGGTCATTGATGCACGTGGGGAGCGAAGACTGGCCCGTGTGATCCGATCCGACAGACGAGCTACTGTTGCTCAAATTGCTGAAGAAGTTAATGCTGGTTCTGATAGAAAGGTGTCAGGATACACAGTGCAGGACGCAAAATTTTCAGCAAAAGAGGGACCAACACAAAATTAGGCAGGTGGTCATAATGTTACGACTAATTGATGTATGTATGAATGAGTGGCTGTGTGAATAAATATATGAACCACTATAGTGCCATCTTGTGGTGAATACAGAAACATGTCTATGTACATGATACCATCAGATAAACAGCTACAGATTTCAGGGAGAAAACAGCCTCAGCATTAAGACAGAAGCAAAACAAGAAGACAGCCTTTGTCTTTTAGTTACATTTATGCTTGTTATGAAAAGGGATGCTTACTTTACTTGAAAGTATTACAAGTTTAAATAGATAGATGGTATTATTTATCAGAAAATAGCAATGAAATTAAATAAATAAAGATAAAATTTTGCAACAATTAGAAAAATGCAGTATTAAAATATATAAAATTGTGTAATGTTACATACATTTTAGGTCTAAATATAATTTTGATTTCCATGCAGTATATTTTCAAATATTTTTTAACATAGTAATTTTTCTGCTTATCTCTGAGTTTATAGGATGTTCTATTTAAAATAAAATAAGCTAATATTTTTACAGTCTGACATTATTTGCTTGATTAGACATTTATGTGTAGGAAGTTTAGATAGAATTTCCAGAGACATGTTGCTTAGGTCACTGATAGTGATCTTGCGTTTTGTGTTTCATTTATGAACCAGTCAGTGTTTCTGAATGAATCTTTATAGTGAATGAATCATTCTCGTTCACCTCCATGTACTGGCTCATATTTTTGGTTCACTTAAGTCTCACTGTGAAGGAGCATGTCATTGGTTGGACGTATTGAACGAATACACCTCTTACTGAAAGAGACTAGACGTGTTGAGCCTGAACGAGAGTGGTGTTGATTCTATATGAACTGGGACAAGTGGTTCAGTATGAACTAAAGGAACTAGTTAGTGAGCAATATGATCAGGACTGGGTCAGTCGTGAAAAATATGATACATTGTGTTTGGACTGAGTTTGGATGCGAGTCGTCTGGTTAAACAAAAGAAGAAGGAGGCGGAGCTACACTATATTGCCAAAAGTTTTGGGACACCCCTCCAAATCATTGAATTCAGGTGTTGTTTTTCAGGGGTTGGACTCGGCCCCTTAGTTCCAGTGAAAGGAACTCTTAATGCTTCAGCTTCATACCAAGACATTTTGGACAATTTCATGCTCCCAACTTTGTGTGAACAGTTTGGGGATGACCCCTTCCTGTTCCAACATGACTACACCAGTGCACAAAGCAAGGTCCATAAAGACATGGATGAGTGAGTTTGGTGTGGAGGAACTTCACAGAGTCCTGACCTCAACCTGACAGAACACCTTTGGAATGAATTAGAGCGGAGACTGTGATTCAGGCCAAAACTGAGACATCTACCTTTACATGCACATGAATGTAATATGGAGTTGTCCCGCCCTTTGCAGCTATAACAATTTTACCTGTTCGGGGAAGACTTTCCACAAGGTTTAGGAGTGTGTTTATGGGAATTTTTGACCGTTCCTCTAGAAGCACATTTGTGAGGTCAGGCACTGATGTTGGACGAGAAGGTCTGACTCTCAGCCTCCTCTCTAATTCATCCCAAAGGTGTTCTATCAGGTTGAGGTCAGGACTCTGTGAAGTTCCTCCACACCAAACTCACTCATCCATGTCTTTATGGACCTTGCTTTGGTCACTGGTGTACAGTCATGTTGGAACAGGAAGGGGTCATCCCCAAATTGTTCCCACAAAGTTGGGAGCATGAAATTGTCCAAAATTTCTTGGTATGAAGCTGAAGCATTAAGAGTTCCTTTCACTGGAACTAAGGGGCTGAGCCCAACCCCTGAATTCAATGATTTGGAGGGGCGTCCCAAAACCTTTGGCAATATAGTGTAAATGCAGGTATATAAACTTGGTATACTCACATCTTCATAATTCTTTATGAAGCACATGAATTCTTTATATACCACATGAATTGGAGTGTCCCAAAACTTTTGGCAATATAGTATATGTTACGCTTAATCCTAATTAATTAATCATCTAATGAATGATTGATAATGACCTTACACAATAAAAATGATGTTCACTGACAGTTGATTACTGCAAACATCATGCTTTTAGGTTTTTGGGGGTTTTTTTCTCAAACTCGGCAGTTGTTGTCATTTGAGATGAAAACACAAGTCTCAGTACATTTGTAGTCATGAATATCTTATAACTACAACAAAAGAATGACAAAGGTTCCTAAACGAATGAAATATATATGAATAAATCTGAACTTATCTTTTTTTTTTTGGTGAACAGAATCAAAAGATTCAAGTCACTGGGATAAAAAAGAAATTACCACAGCTAACTGGGAGGATCAACACATACTGGAGTAACAGAACTCAGGATAATGGTGTACATACACTAATGCTACAATCCCAGTCAAGAACTGGTGTAACATCCACCTAGCCGGAGTTCTCTGACATAAACACACCCGATGCCACAACAATATGTGCCACCCACACACACACCCACACACACACACACACACACACCCACACCCACACACACAGCGGAGCTCAAGCATGATGCATAGCTTTTGTTTTTAAAAATTAAAAAATTCAGCCCCCAAGCATCATGACTTGATAAATCCATTGTTCCAGAAATTTTTTTATGAACAAATACAATTGATCTGTCTTAGTCCGAAATAAAGCAAGTAGATCTACTTTATATATTTATCAATATTCAGAGACTAGCCACACAAATATGACTGTGCTGTCTGGGAGTCGATGTTTTATCCAATCCAAAGCACTGGAACGCCTTTAGATCGGAAATCGATTAAGAGAACTGACTTAAGATGTTACATTGGTGTAATATACATTTATAAAGGTATAAATTATTCAGACATGAATGAACGTATTTAATAAAAGATTGTAAGGCTGGGTTAGAAGAGGTTATCAGATAACATATACAGGCAGAAATCTGAGACGAAAAATAATTCATACATGTTCTCCCGATGACAGACACAGTCTCACTCGGTCCTTCGGGGTAAATGGCGTAGATGCTAGCTGTGTACGTCTTATCCTCCTCCAAGCTATCAATCACGTGAGAGGAGGCATCGCCCTGCAGCATCTGCTCATAGATCATCCCAGGTCTGTCGGCTGGGATAATAAAAGAGAAGAGTTTATGTTTGGACCTGAATTTATTAAGACGTATAATAATTGCATGTTATCGACATTCTCAAATGTAAAAGCGGAGACTGAGAACAATGTAAAATCGTTCTGCAAATGCTTCTGCTGCTCACATCTCGGGATGAAGATTTTGTAGGTGTCCACCTGGCCGGGTGGAGACGTCCAGGCCAAGCGTAAAGAGAACAGCCCTTCCTCGGTCACACGGAAGTTTGCCACTGATGGTACAGGAACTGTAAAAAGCAGGTGGAACATGTGATTCATATAGTAGAACAAACTGTACATCAAATCAAGCTATAAGATACTGCAGCACTTTCAAATTCCTTAATCTGATTAAAGATTCAGAAGGTGTTGATTCATTTCTGACGGCTTCAGATCACAGATTTATGTTAATGTGCTTGTTCAATTCTTTAATATTATTGTTTCTGTAGTAACAGCTGGTTCATGGAGATCTGTACGGCAGACGAGCTACATAATCCAAAGCTGCTAATGAACAGATTTTAAAAGAATTAGTTGTATTTAAAGAAATACATATGTACAAAGATCAGGCAGCACATTCTGAGCACTGAGAGGTGAAGTGAATAAGACTGATTATCTCATCATCATGGACCCTGTTAGTGGGTGGGATTATGGCCAAATTGGCTAGACCACTGGATCAGAGCATCTCCAAAACTGCAGCTCTTGTGGGGTGTTCCCGGTCTGCAGTGGTCAGTATCTATCAAAAGTGCTCCATGGAAGGAACAGTGGTGAACTGGTGACAGGGTCATGGGCGGTCAAGGCTCATTGATGCCCGTGATCCGATCCAACAGACGAGCTACTGTTGCTCAAATTGCTGAAGAAGTTAAAGCTGGTTCTGATTGAAAGGGGTCAGAATACACAGTGCATGATGGGTCAGGACTGTTTTGGCAGCAAAGGAGGGACCAACACAATATTAGACAGGTGGTCATAATGTTATGCCTTATCGGTGTATATAGTTTTTGATATGATGGAGTTTTCTGTGAGGAGATGTTTATTTATGGAATGAGTTGCCAATGTCGGAGCTTTGTAACACTGGAGTTTATGCTAGCAGTTTCTCAGTAATGTTATCAATGTTAACTAACTTGATTTACACTAAGTGTAACTATAAATGGTTAAAAAGCACACTGTATAGTAAGAATTGGAAAGCTGCTTTGGTGTAAGGGGATAAAACACTTCAGGACATGTTGTTTAAGTAAAGGAATCAACCTCAAAGTGGTAATTATGTCTCATGTCACCTACCCTTGATAATTTTCCTATAAGAGCACATACAAGAGTGTTGTCTGATATATTGCTTGTGCATTACTGAAAGCTGTATTTTTGGCTTTCATATAGTAACCATACAGCAGAAACTAGAGCAATCAAATATACCATATATACCAAATATACCTTATACCATAGCTTCCCTAACAGTTTACAGCCATATAGAGAAATATTATAATATCATATAAGTAATTTATTTATTTATTGGTGCATTATAGATTTTTATTCCTGTACATTGTCTATAGTAGATTGGAAATATTCTGCATCATATTAAAAGCACATTTCTATTCATTTTTTTATTTTTATTTTTACATTATTTATTCTTATAGGTCAAGTTACTCATCTTTCGACTAAATTTTGATTCAGTTAACTAGACTTCACATATAATTCTAACAAGCTTAATAAACAACTGCTTTATGTGATTTTGTGATCTGCAGTTATGAATACTTACTCGTCTCTGCGTTTATGGTGGAAGATTCTCCGATAAGTCCGGGGTAGATGGCGTAGATGGTGAGGGAGTACTCGGTCTTCGGGGTTAACCCTGTTACTTTGGTATTTCCCACATCTCCCTTCAAATCAATCTGAGATACAGGGATGAGGTTTAGGATGCAGTCTCCTGTGGTTCCTACTCTTTAGTTAAGTCATACTAGAAAATTAAGGATCTGAACTGATCTGTTCATAAATAAGATTCCTGTCGGTTTAAAAGGAAATCTGATTGTAAATCAGTATCATAGATATACCAGGGCGGCAAATAATAACTTCATGTTTTACACAATAATGCATTTCCTGCATTATTTTTAAAAACAAAGCATCCTACAAACTACCTCCTTCTGTATCTACTTATGTAACTTTTAAATGGACATTAATTATTTATCTTATACTGCTATCATGCTGCTGTAACACTGTAACTTCATACAGGATTAATAAAACTTTATCTTATCTTAATTTCAAACCTAGCTGAAATCCTCACAGGTGAGACAGGTGAGCGTGTATCTGTAGCATGTTGTGTGTGTGAGTGTGTGTGGCTCTGCTGGCATGCAGCTCTCACCTGTCGTGGTTTTATTGGGAGCAGATGGCCCTTCGGGGACACGGGAGCGATCAGCAGCCTGTAACCTGTCACGTCTCCAGTGGCCTGACTCCATGAGAGCTGCAGAGAGTTGTAGCTCACCTCGCTGACCTGCAGGTCCCTGGGGCCGACCACCTTCTCAGTCACTATCACACAGAGAAAGAGTGATTGGAGAGATAAAGAGAAAGACAGGCAGTGAGAGAAGGAAAGATGCAAGTCAACAGATGGCGCAAGATTCGTTTCTACTCGAGTGAATCCAAATTCAGGCTGTGTCTGCTCTCGTGTGAGGGTGTTCGTGTTGTGTCTCTCACCCGGATGTGTGTGTTTAACAGGTCTAGGCGGTTCGGAGGCGGTGAAACACACTCTGCGAGAGATTTTGGGCAGCAGGTTCTCCAGGTAGGACGAATCAGGGCTGAGCATCAGGTGCTCCTCATGAGGCTTGCTCACTATTCTCTTCAGCTCCTCTGGATCAGCATTCCTCACACCTGAGTAACACACACACACACACACACACTCATTTGTTGCTATTTCCTAGATTATGAAACAATTATGGATTCTTTATGTTATTTTGTGTATGTAATACATTTAAGACATCTAATATATGTCCTAGAAATGGCATTATTTCCAAAAAGCTCTTAAATTACACTTTAATGTGTTAAGTGAACTATGTAGGTACTATAACCAGGTGCTATTTACCCCTTATAACCCTTATAGTACCGCATACAATGCATAAAGTGTTCTTCTCTCTATATGATCTTCATCTATCAAATAAATCTCTTTTCTGATCTATTTCTATCCTGTTCTTCTGAAAATCCTTTTTATTCTGATATGCAAATGACCATGGAGATTGTATGAATACGCAAATTAGCGTTTAACGTCACACAGCAACTTCTCATGACTTTTTAGTTACTTTCTGTGGTAAAGAGTTTGCAACGCTGTGTGGATGTGTGGTGTAGTGGTGTAGGTGTACGGAGCCAAGCTGATTTATTCAGGCCTCTCCGGGGCAGACTGATTAGAGAGTCTGAGTGTCAGAACATCAGAGGGGAAAAGGACACACGCCTGATGAGAAATCTCTGCAATTAGCCGGCCACTCTCTAATGAGCTGTAATTATTTCTACGCTCTGGGCATTGAGATTGGGCCAAGTGGTAAAGAGTCAAGAAGCTGACCGACGCAAGCTGAATCAACACCTTCTTGTTTGCTGATACACAGTATACTGATGGATATATTTAATGACTAATCCCCATGTTAACCAGAACAGGAAGGAGTGGAGTAGAAGATGCTGCTTACCTACTGCGAAAAGAGAGATGCCACTCTCCACTATCGCTTTAACCGCTCCGTCGATCACGTCATCCGATCTGCCGTTTGTAATGAGCACTGCGATCTGAAATCAGACAGGAACATGTTGTACTGCAGATTTGTTTTATTTTCTTGTTCACTCTAAACAGCAGAACTTGAATATTTACAGAATAATTGGGAATTTAGCTGATAATCAAAATTTATATCTACTTATTTGTTAATGTTAATTACAGCACATTAATGAGTTCTCAATTCTGATTGGTCAAAAGGCATCAATTTGGTTTTAATAACAAAAAAACAGCGATTTATATTAGCGTGCTTACTCTAATATGTACATAATGTGTGTAATTGTTGACCTGGTGAAGATTTCTTTAAGGAGATGTTTATTAAACATTTTGTGGAAGGAGTCTCCAGTGTAAGCGCTTTGCAACAGACTGAGGTAAAGCTCTATCTTCAAGTTTATGTATAAATAGCTGCTATAATGTAAGTGATAACAGGAACTGAACTAACAAGTTTTTGGATGTTCCAAAGCATTAAATGTAACTATAAACAGATAAATATAGCAAGAGCTGGCAGATTGTTACGGTATAAAAGGAATAAAACATAACACCACACTGCCCTGTTGATTATTTTCCTATAACAACACACCCTGAGGTGTTTAGTCTTTACCCAACTCAGTTGATAATAAGGTTATTTAAGGGAAATTTAATATAAAGCTCTAACATCTTATGTGCATTTTCTAGATCTTCCAATTAAATCCATAACAAGCTCCAACATGTCAGCTCTGCCTCAGACAGAAACGATTATTTGCCATTATGAAAGCACGACTGCTTTTTTATTATGTTCACCTGAAGCTGAGGGTCGAGTTCATCAAAATTCACCAAACAGCATTATGCCTTGGCGAGAGCGCACACGTGTGTGTGAGACGATTTTAAATAAAAGCCGATATCTCTGCAGTTAATTACTGCAAACCTCTCCTTTGCCTGCTGCCTCATTTGCACATCAGGTGCTCGTCTCTGCAGGACCAGAGGCTGTACACCGTCTGAAAACCTAATGAAGTTCTCCTTTCCTTGCAGTGGTGTCCTAACATTACAGCTAGCATATTAATAAAAAACCAAAAGTTCTGAGGGGTGTGTGACTTGAAAAAGCGATCAAATATGAGATGTCTTCTTTGTTAAGGTTAAAAGAGCTTACTCTGCTTAATCTGTTCTGTCTCTTAATAATACACAGTACAACATCCATGGAAGTTGGTCAGTTAAATACAAATAGAAATGCATCTATTATCACACCTTTGGAGTGTTTTCTCGGACAATTGACGGGCTAAAGACGGATTCCACAAGGAACTCCAGGGCCACGCCCGTGCGACTGCCTCCTCCTTCATACGGCAGCTCCTCCACCGCGTTTAAGATCTCCTCCAGGGTGGAGTAGTCCGTCAGAGCAACCCGCATCCTGACAACAGAAAGGAACCAACACACTTTCTCTTTAATATTATATACTAAACATAATCCGGTATACACTAACACTGACCAAACAAACATGTAATTAGTGTTCAGTCGGAAACACACCCTTTTATGGTATAAAATTTACGGATATACGCAGAGGATGAATAAGGATTTTGGATTAAGGAAGGGGCCAACAATAAATTCAGTGTAGGAGCTGCTAGTGTAGGCCACGCCCATTTTGGGTTTAGATACAGATACAGATAAACATAGTCGTATTATGTTATGCCTCATTACCTTGTTTATCCAATACGCCTTCCTATCAGCTACATACAAATCTGTGGCTTGTATTTATACAGCCGGTGGCTAATGTGTGCTTCTAGTGTTCGGTAGGGTGAAAACCATTCTACTGAATCATTCTATAGGGAACTGTGTTGGTTTGTCAGTTTGAGAAGCCAAATCCCAAACTAAGAAAAAATAACACATTTTCTTTCATTATAATAATAAATGTTTACACACTATCCTAGTGTACACCTTGCCTATTATACTACTGTACACCTCCTGTCTGTTTTCCTTTCCTTTTCAGCCCCTCAGAAAGCTTTTTACCAATTCCTAACCCATTTTCCTTATTAAAGCCAGAGAAGACGATTTCAAAGTGGCTGACTGTGGGATTTTTCTCCCCCAAACAACTAAGAAAGGCCTTGGAGGTATCATAATTTCTGAACATTCTTGGGCTGAGCTTTGAATGCAAGAAAAAAAAAAATCAGTTGCTCCAATGGAATATCAAAAACCTCATTGGATCATGTAATGGTATAAGAGTTTATCAGGATAAAAGAGGCATCGGAATGATATAACCTTCAACGGCCAGTGGAAATAAAAGTGTTTAACAATTCCCAGTTCCTAAAAGTAGAAGGCTTTATTAATCACATACGACATATACGATAGAGGGAAATTCTTTTGTACCTCAGCTAATTAGGAAGTTGGGGTCACAGCATAGGGTCAACCTTTAGAGCAGAGAGGGTAAAGGGTCTTGATCAAGGGTCTAACAGTGGCAGCCTGGCAGTACCCCTGAGCCTTTATCACTAAGCCTGTGGAATATTGGCCATTTTGGGGGGTCAATGCAAATTAATATCAGTGGGTTCAGTCCCAAGTGATGGCCTATAAAAAGGTGTGTCATTACCGAGGTGTCACACATGAAACACCTCATGATGGGTAAAAGCAAAGAGCCAAGAGGACCAAGAGCCAAGGACCACTTCAAAAACACTATTTCACATTATTACACATAACTTAATTAATAGACATTTATAGTTTTATTTCTTTGCATGCCATTAAAACATGATGTTTCATGTCAATAGAACCTTTAGAAATATATTTACTGAGAAAAATGGTGACTTGTTCAATACTTATTTCACACACTGTACATTATACCTGCTAATCCATGTAGAGGAATGTGAGAGAGTGAGTATACCTTGGAACGTCTGCATATAAAGTGACTCCGAAGCGGACACCTTCCGATCCGATCACGCCGCTCTGGAAGGATCGGATAATTTCAGCGATGAACTCTTTAATCTGGCTGAAGCTAGAAGGACCCACGGACCACGACTCGTCCACCAAGAACACGATGTCTGCGGGCAAGGCTGTGCGGCACTCTGAGAGGGAACAAACACAGCCACGTGTCGATAAATTCATTTCAGAAAGATATGAAGTCAAGTCAGTTTTACTGCCATCCTGTTTACACAGAGATAAACAAAATGATGAAAAAGAGTGCCTTTGGGTCCACAGTGAAAGAGACACAACAAACCACAGCTTAGTAACACAAAAGACAGAAGGACATAAAAGACAAAATTCTGTATTATAAAAGTATTATAGAGTGTTATAATAAATATCTATGTCATAATACTGATGTTATTTTGTCTAAATGACTGTATTAGTTGCACCTGGTTTGTGTTTGCAAATTATTCATAGGTTAATTCCAGCAATATGGAAATAAGGAAATTGTGGTATTTTTCAATCTTACCACTAGATGGCAGTATGGCCTCAGAAAATTACCTGCCTCCTAATTAGAATTTTGGCTTTCACATTTTTAAGCACCTTTGATTCCAACCGCCCCAAAAAAGCTTAGGGAAATGCTTCATATTCTGTAGTCATCAGAGAGGTTTTAAAAAGCTCTTCTATCCAAGCTGTGTCGTTAAATGTGTAGTTTCTAGACCCATAAGGAGAGGAAAATAGAGGAGGTGAAGATGAGAGGAAAAAGGAGCAGAAGAAGAAGAAGAAGAAGAAGAAGAAGAGGAAAAAGAAAGAGAAGGAGGAGAAGGAGAAGGATGAAAGGAACAGGGAAAAGGTGGAGTAGAAGAGAAAGAAGGAGAAAGAGGAGGAGAAGAAAAAGGAGGAGGCAGAGGAGGAGGAGATGAAGAAGGAGGAAGAGGAGGAGAGGAAGAAGGAGGAGGAGGAAGAGTAGGAGGAGAGGAAAAAGGAGAAGGAGGAAAAAAACAGAGAGAAGGTGGAAAAGGAGGAGATGAGGAAGAAAGAGAAAAAGGAGGAGTGGAAAAAGGAAGAGGAAGAGTAGGCAGAGAGGGAAAAGGAGGAGGAGGAATGGAACGGGGAGAAGGTGGAGCAGGAGGAGATGAGAAAGAAGGAGAAAGAGGAGAGGAAAAAGGAAGAGGAAGAGTAGGTGGAGAGGGAAAATGGAGGAGGAGGAAAGGAACAGGGGCGAAGGTGGAGCAGGAGGAGATGAAGTAGGAGAAAAAAAGAGGAGAGGAAAAAGGAGAAGGAGGAAAGGAACAGGGAGAAGGTGGTGGAGGAGGATGAGGTGGAGGAGGAGGAGGAGGAGAGGAAGAAGGAGAAGGTCTCTTAACAATAGTCACATTAAATAATCCACTGAAAAGTCGGACACTGTGAAAAATAATATAATGCAATAAACCTTGCTTGTTTTGTCTGTTTACGTGTTTGCTTATATTTCTGGCCCAGAAATAGACTTCACCAAAAAGCAGAGAGGTTACTGCCTTCAATCCTTAAAAATATAAAGAAACACACAAGATGTTTTATTACATGGTGCTGGTTTATAAGGCTATAGAACGGTACAGGCACTAGAGGGCTCTAAAATTACAAACTGCTTATTTAGTATGCAATTTAATTAACACTCAAGGCCAAAGGAATTCTACTGATTTATAGAAATCACACACAGTTGCACCCTGATCAAGTGCAAAGACCTTTAGGAAGACTGACTAAAATCCTAGAAGGGTTTATTTAAGGATTTCACCAGCTCATGTTAAGATCAGCAGCAGGATGTGATGTAAAATCCTAAGACACATGATAAAGTGCCCTAGGACAACAAGTGACAGTTTTTAATCATCTTTTGCACTTATGTTTAGCTATAACAATATTAAAATGCTAATTGTTGTTCTTAAGAGGTTATTATAGAACAATGATCAATAATGTTCATTTACACTTAGTGTAATGAAGGCACACAGTGTTCTGTTTAAAGCCTTATTTCCAGCTGTAAGCACAGTGGATAGAATATAATGTGTGACTGTTAAAGGGTCTGGACAGCTTGCCGTTTACTGCGGCACAAATTACTTCCAAGACTTACAGCAGAAATTTTAAACACAAATGTAATTAAGACAAAAAAGTTCAAAAACTCCTGTGGAAAAATTACCTGCTTTGTTACAAAGTGCTCACACTGGAGACTCCCATCTAATCACACTATCAATGATTAGACACTTTTTTGGGGGATTGCCCCTTCCTGTTCCAACATGACTGCACACCAGTGCACAAAGCAAGGTCCATAAAGACATGGATGAGTGAGTTTGGTGTGGAGGAACTTGACTGGCCTGCACAGAGTCCTGACCTCAACCTGATAGAACACCTTTGGGGTGAATTAGAGTGGAGACTGTGAGATAGACCTTCTCCTCCAACATCAGTGCCTGACCTCACAAATGCACTTCTAGTGGAATGGTCAAAAATTCCCATAAACACACTCCTAAACCTTGTGGAAAGTCTTCCCAGAAGAGTTGAAGCTGTTATAGCTGCAAAGGGCGGGACAACTCCATATTACATTCATGTGCATGTAAAGGCAGACGTCCCAGTTTTGACCTGTCTCTGCTCTAATTCATCCCAAAGGTGTTCTATCAGGTTGAGGTCAGGACTCTGTGAAGTTCCTCCACACCAAACTCACTCATCCATGTCTTTATGGACCTTGCTTTGGTCACTGGTGTGCAGTCATGTTGGAACAGGAAGGGGTCATCCCCAAACTGTTCCCACAAAGTTGGTAGCATGAAATTGTCCAAAATGTCTTGGTATGAAGCTGAAGCATTAAGGGCACTAAGGGGCCGAGCCCAACCCCTGAAAAACAACACCTGAATTCAGTGATTTGGAGGGGTGTCCCAAAACTTTCTGGCAATATAGTGTATGTAATACTCTGTGTGAGTTGTTACCATAGTAACAAGAACAATTGAGAAAAAGGGCATTAATACAAACCTATTATTTTCAGCTACACTATTATTGTTTTTGAGAATTAATAAACCTTCTGACCAACCAGAATCGAGACTTCAGTAGCGACACTACAAACCAGAAAGTTATTCCACTTATTCCACAGATCCTGAAGAAACCACACCCACTTTATATCACGCCGCCTAACAGCATGTAGCCTAAGCAGCTAGCTAGCTCACAATTTTGTTTCACAACAGTGTTTCCGGGAAAAATCATCCTCCTTACCTCCTTTTCATTTTCATCTCACCATCTTTTATATTTTAAGGTAAAATTTCTATTCCTGAAAAGAATAGTTCGCCACGTCTGCTGATGATGTCACTAAGTCTACTGTAGTAACAGATTTCAACTAGGAAGTGGAATTTTATGTGGCGAAAACAGAAAAGAGGACTGAAATCTTCCCGTGTGATTATTTTAAATATAAGAACTCTTGAAACGCTGCCGGCCAATCAAGTTAGTGGACTGGAAGTAAGTGTTGTATAATATGTTAATGAATGATTTTAATGGTTTATAGATTGAATGTTGTTGAATATACGAAAGACCAATTAGTCCCTGGTATGTAATAAACTTCATTCTTCACCAGTCTCTCTCTCTCTCTCTCTCTCTCTCTCGCTCTGTCTCTCTCGCTCTCTCTCCACTTTCCTCACTCAAAACTTCTCTGTCCTGAAGATATTGCTAGAGAAACCTTCACAGTTACAAAGAAAAAGGACATGAAATTGTACGGCCTGTTACTATAGAAACAACAACATCTTTGAATAAGTGCATTAATATTAACCTGTGGTTCATGTTACAGCCAGAAGTCCTGCAAAATAATGTTCCCTATCTGACCAATCAGATTTGAGAATTCAAAACAACCATAGTATAAACGGTTTTACATCTCAGTGTTGAAAAAAATATGTGAAAAATTCCAGTAAGAGATTATAAAGAAGAGAGGCAGAAATGAAAGAGTTTGTAGTTCGCAGCCCTAGAAGAAGAGTTATATATTTACAGTGCTGCTACACTTGCTTCTTCTCCCATAGCACAAATCCTCATCTCCATTTCCTTCGAAAGGTACGGTACATTAAACACACGATTGTCTATCTTTCCGGAGGAGGCACGGCGGCACATCTATTCTCAACTTTAGCATTTAGATTAAGTGTGCGTTTCTCAAAAAATACATTACGCCTCAGTCTCGGTTAACTGCTGGTGTAATATCTATACTTTTAGATGTATGTTTGGAGAAGTTACAGGAGTGTGTGACTAATGTATGCGTGCTGAATGTGAGGAGCTGGTGACATGCGCGTAATGCTGCAGGCCGCGTTATAGATTCAGACAGGTCCAGCCAGAGGCCGAGTTAAGAACAGACGAAGTGGAAAATCAGTTCAAGCAGACAGATGTTATCTGTCTCTGACTGTCTGAGCATGCAGGTGAAAAGCAGATGCACCAGGAGGATTATGAATCCAGAATCTTTCTCCTTCTTCTTCACCGATAAATCTAGCCACATATCCTTACGTCCTTCCTTTCTACCTGCATCCATCAACACGAGACCGAAACATAAATAATCCAAACAGAAAGAAAGAAATCCAAAAGAAACCTAAATCGACCTTGTGTCTCTCCAGGGATTGGCACTGAGGGTGATGGTAATATAATACAGAGGTGACAGGTGAAGGCAGACTTTTCATCCAACAAAGCACAGCTCACACTTGCGGTATATGAGCTGCCAGTGTTGAGGAGAAGTCACTGTGACGTGTACAGCTTGGTGTGGGGATTACTGACGTTTAATTAACTCACATAGCGCCTTCGGGAAAGATTAAATTTGATTAAAATCGTTCAGGCTATCAGTAGAAGTTCAGTCCACGGCTGTGTGACGTGTAGTTCGACGTATCTGATATTATGGTTTGATTTAACAGTATAGAGAAAAATGTCATTTTTTTGTCCTTGCAAGAGCTCTTCTAACAAAAACAGCAAAAAAAAAATGGCGAAAGGTGGCTAACACTGGAGACTTCCAAAAATGTTAAAAAGGTCCATAATGCACGTTTACTATAGAAGTCCCAGGGGTACATTGTTACGATAGAAACATACATTGATCAGGCATAAAATTATGACCACCTGCCTAATATTGTGTTGGTCTCCCTTTTACTGCCAAAACAGCCCTGACCCGTCCTGCACTGTGTATTCTGACACCTTTCTATCAGAACCAGCTTTAACTTCTTCAGCAGTTTGAGCAACAGTAGCTCGTCTGTTGGATCGGATCACACGGGCCAGCCTTCGCTCCCCACGTGCATCAATGAGCCTTGACCGTCCATGACCCTGTCACGGGTTCACCACTGTTCCTTCCTTGGAGCACTTTTGATAGATACTGACCACTGCAGACCGGGAACACCCCACAAGAGCTGCAGTTTTGGAGATGCTCTGATCCAGTGGTCTAGCCATCACAATTTGGCCCTTCGTCAAACTCGCTCAAATCCTTACGCTTGTCCATTTTTCCTGCTTCTAACACCAACTTTGAGGACAAAATGTTCACCTGCTGCCTCTAATATATCCCACCCACTAACAGGTGCCATGATGAGGAGATACTCAGTCTTATTCACTTCACCTCAAACTGCTCATAATGTTATGGCTGATCGGTGTAAGCTGTCTATAGAAATCTTTATAAACCATGTTTTTTCTCCATACGTATGTATAGTCAAACTGTACATCTAATATTTACTACAGAAACTCCATCATTATCACTTTCATCATGATGCAGTAAAAATATTGTTCTTATCCTCGTCTGTCTACATCAACACCGCAGAGTATAAATTTATTGAGTATATAAATTATTCATGGAGGAATTCCTTTACAGCTACGGCACCATTAATAATCTGTTACATAATGGCATAATAATGATAAAACTGGATTGGTGGAAAGGTTTGGAAAACTTTCATCCTGGGTTGAGTTGTTTTGCTAGCTGTATTTAGTTAGCTGACATTTATAGAGTGAATAATGATTGTTCAGTGGTAAACATACTTGATAGTCAGATAACAGTGGAAATGTTGTGTTAAGCTAACGACCAATGTGGAGGCATGAAAAGCTGCAAAATGTTGATGTTCAACCCAAAGAACTTCAATCATTTCTGCTCACTGTGGTTTTTGGTTTCCTTGAATGCACTGTAGTTTTAATATAAATCTAAAGCAGCAGAAATCTAGAAAATGCCTATTTCCAGCAACCAGAATAGGGTCAATGCTAGCACACACTTCCTCAGAGACACGTGAAGCCACGCAACTGCATGTTTCTAAGTGTTGCTCATGCTACATCACAGGTTGCCTGAACCCTCGGTGGAAAACGCTATCTGCCCTCTTCTGCATACACAGACATCTATGATCACTTTGATTGCCAGGTGACAAACACTGGCATGACCAATTTTGCTCTCTGAGCTGTGGCATCAGTGGAAATCAAATATTTGACCTTAAAACAAAGTCCTTAAACAAAATAAGAGAAAATAATAATAACAAAAACAAGTACAAAAAATATAAGAAATAAGCTAAATAAAAGGACAAGAACTAAGTCAAAAATACAGGCAAAAAAAAATAAATAAATAAAATTATATATATATATATAGTAAAAAAGGAAAGAAATGAACAAAAAATAAACAAAAATAAAATATAAATTTGATTAACAGGTGAGAAATACAGGCATGGCCAATTTTGCTCTCTTAGCATCACCAAAAATCTAATATTCGCTGTGACAGAGAGAGTGCTTAAACAAAATAAGAGTAAAAAAAAAAACAAGTAAAAAATATAAGAAAATAAGCTAAATAAAAGGACAAGAAATAAGTCAAAAATAGAGGAAAATACAAGAAATGTTAAACAAAAAAGGCAACAAAAACTACAAGAAATAGTTAAACAAAAAGAAAACAAAAAAGTAAAATAGAAAAACTAGAAAAAGGTTGACAAAAAAGAAAGAAGTAGTAAAAAAAATGATGAAAAAAAGGAAAAAAATAATAAAAAAGCAAAATAGAAGAAAAAGGCAGACAAAAATAAAACAGGTGAGAAACACTGATATGGCCAATTTTGCTCTCTTAGCTGTGGCATCACCAGAAATCTAATATCCGTTGTGACAGAAAGAGTGCTTTACACCGCTCGGGCGTCCTGGCACATTCTTTTCACATACCTGTCAGTCATGGTATACATTCCGAATCCTGCATATAGAGTAGGATGTGTAAAATGACTGCACTTTAGGGCATGGATAAGCGTTAGTAATCTCACCTCATACCTTCTGTAATAAAGTCTACACACACACACACACACACAAACACACAGCATGCACTATGAGGTGAAAACTTCAAAGCGTTCGTAGGCGCTTTATAGACACGGTGTGAACTTTCTCCTACATATTCTGCTTCGTCAGAAAGACAGGACGAAGCAGGAAGCATGGTTGTCTGTGATTTACAGCAGAAGAGGAATTTGGTTAGATGTATCAGACCCATAAAAGTCCAGACGACATGCAGATGTTCATGTAAAACAGTGTAAAAGTCATGAGGACTTCACTCCAGTGCTACAGTATCTACCTGTAGAGCTCAGGTGGCACACTGTATGTATACACCAATCAGCCAAAACATTCTGTGCAGTGAGAGGTGAAGTGAATAAGACTGATGATCTCCTCATCATGGCACCTGTTAGTGGGTGGGATATATTAGAGGCAGCAAGTGAACATTTTGTCCTCAAAGTTGATGTTAGAAGCAGGAAAAATGGACAAGTGTAAGGATTTGAGCGAGTTTGACGAAGGGCCAAATTGTGATGGCTAGACCACTGGATCAGAGCATCTCCAAAACTGCAGCTCTTGTGGGGTGTTCCCGGTCTGCAGTGGTCAGTATCTATCAAAAGTGGTCCAAGGAAGGAACAGTGGTGAACCGGTGACAGGGTCATTGATTGGCAAGGCTCATTGATGCACGTGGGGAGCGAAGGCTGGACCGTGCGATCCGATCTAACAGACAAGCTACTGTTGCTCAGATTGCTGAAGAAGTTAATGCTGGTTCTGATAGAAAGGTGTCAGAATACACAGTGCAGGACGGGTCAGGGCTGTTTTGGCAGAAAAAAGGGGGAGCAACACAATATTAGGCAGGTGGTCATAATGTTATGCCTGATTGGTGAATATGGATTGTTTTTATTAAAGAAAGACTTCACATTCCATCCACATAAGCTGGTGATGTAGAAACGGCTTATTCAAAAGCGTACGTGTCGTCTGTTAGTCCTTATCTGTTAAATAAATTCAGTGCATTGAGTAAACACAGAGAAGCTCATGAGCTAAGAATCAGCCTCGTACCTTCAGCTTGTGCAGACACACTCCGACAGGAGAGAGAAAGAGACAAGATCAAGATCCACAAATACGAATAATCCATCATCTCTCTCTCTCTCTCTCTCTCTCTCTCTCTCTGTCTTCTCCTCTATCAGTCGCTCCTCTTGCGTCTCTTCGCTATCTAATCTCTCCTCCGGCAGGCCCGATCTTCTGCACTGATGCTCAGCTTCGCTTTATTCAGCTGTGACTTTTCCTCCTTTTATCTGACAGAGAGGTGAAAAGAAGAGAGCAGAAACAGAAAGAAAAAGAGAGGAAGAGAGAGAGAAAAAAGAGATGATCATTATCAGGGTTATATGTTTATTCAATCACACTATAACCTGCGATTTTTACACACTCCGATTTAATATGTGTGATACTTATTACTGCGGGTGAGGCATCGAAGTACTGGAGTAAGGGAAAAAAACAAGAAAGATTTAAAAAAAAAAAAAAATTAACAATGGAAGGAGAGGGAAAAAGACATATAAAAGACAAAAAGACAAAAAAAACTAGTAAAGAATTTAAGAAAATAAGCTAAATAGAAGGACAAGAAAAAAATTAAAATACAGGAAAAATTAACATTAACAAAAATTAAGGAAGGTTAAACAAAAAAGACAAGAAAATGTTAGACAAAAAAGACTAGAAAAAGAATGAAAGGTAAAAAAGAAAACAAAATAAAAAATATGAAAATATTAACAGAAAATACTGGGGGAAAAAAGCTTTTCAAAAGACAAGAAATAAAATCAACAAAAATATAAGAAAAAGATAAACAAAAAGACAGAAAAGTAAAAAAAAGAAAAAAGAAAAAAAAATACTAGAAACACTAAAAAAAAACACAAGAAAAGGAAAACAAAAAATATAAAGGTAATAAAAAGGTAAAGAAAATTTGTTGTGTGTTTTATTCATGAGGTTTTTTTTTCAGTAACATGTCATTCTGTGTCATTTTGTCTTCTATCTCAACTTCACACATAGTGGATAGGAACGACTGCTGCTATAACGTAAGTGAGAACAGGAACTAATGCGCTTCTTAATGTAACTATAAACATACACAAGCGTATAATGTGTCATTATTTGTCAAATTGTCAATTTGGTTGTTGTCAAAGTGATATAAGTTATTCCAAGTGATATAATAAAGAATAAAGAAGTGAAGGATGTGCTGTTATAGGAAAATAATTTCTCATAATCCTGTTGTTGATTATTTTTCTATATCAGCATGTGTAAGGGTTTTATTACAACATAAGAAACATAAACATGAGCAAGTTTTTAATTCCTTTAAATGCCAGTGTGTGAATCAGTAATACAGCTTTGTAGCTACTAAATAAGTAAAAGGAATAGACTAAAGAAACAAACTAGAAAAACTGTATATCTGTTAATCCCAGAGTCAGTGTGTTCGCCCCAGCAGCGTTTTCCAGGCTTCCCATCTCCCATTCATTGATTTACAGAGCGCTGATGCTATCCCAAGTTGCCATGACAGTTTAGCAACAGAGAAGTGAGGCACACATACCAGTAAAAGTCAGTCCTGTTCCTGCATGTAAGGCCACATGTTCTCATCCAGCTGGCTCCATTCCAGGATTAACAACTCACTTTGCATTCACCGATACCTAAAGCAGAAGATAAACGATATACATCAGCCTCGTGTCTGAGTTATTTGGGCTCGAACATGCCTTTTTTCAGGATCCGATCCTAAAGTAGCAGTGTTACTCCACAGGCGTGGCTGTGATCTGCGCTTAAGGGATAGAAACGGCTTTGTAATGTCTGTCCGATGCTGAAAAAAGTGCCCACGGTTTGACCCACGGTGTGCAGTGGCTCGGTGGATACAGGGTTTCTTCAGATCTTCCCCCAGTCTCTAAATGTCAGCTGGTTCTACATAACAGTATTTCTCTACTTTATAAAGGATTATCCCTCTAGGTGTGAAATTGGTTGTCACACTCAGACATAGACTCAAATGTGCAGAAGCATGAATTTTACACTAGCATGTGCTACACACACACACACACACACGCGCACACACACAGCGTGTCTCGAGATAAGCTTGCTATTATTAAATGCATTAAAAAAAATTGTTCATTGAAATGTGCACAATGTGTGCCCACACACATACTGCCAAAAAGACAAGGACAAATTAAAAAAGACAAGAAAAGTATAATAAAAAAAAAAAGACTAAATAAAAGGCAAGAGAAAGCACATGAAGAAAAAAAAATAGGTAAACAAAAGGATTTTACAAAAAAAGTATTTGTTTTTCTAAACAAATACAAAAAAAGATAATAAAAAAACAAGAATTTTTTTTAAGCAAAGACAGAAAAAGGTTTTTAAAAAAATCTGACAAAAAAGAAAAAAGGTAAACAAAAAGAAAATGGTCAAAATATACAAGGAAAAAAAACAAGAATAAAATTAAAAGACAAAAAATTTAAAATATTTTAAAAAAAATAAAAAAAAGGTAAATAAAAAGGACAAGACAAAAATATTAAAAAAATAAAAAATAAAATGTTTTTAAAAAGGTAAATGAAAAAAAGACATGAAAAATTTTTAAAAAGACAAAAAATACAATAAAGGTAAATAAAAAAAAGTTTTTTATAAAAAGATACAAAGAAATCTGAGAAAAAAAAAGGGAAAAAAATCAAATGATACAAGAAATAAGTGTAAGAAAATTACAAAAAAAAACAGGTAAACAAAAAAATTTAGAAAAAAATAAGTAAATAAATAAAAAATAAATAAATAAATAAATAAATAAATAAATAAATAAGAATAAGTACAAGAAAATAAGACAAACAAGACAAGATAAAAAAAATCAAGATA